>NC_058130.1:93310457-93375107 GCF_016433145.1 Gracilinanus agilis
TCTTTTTTCTTTTCCTTCTTCCTTCCTCTTCTTCCCTTCTCATTTCTATTCAGTCTTTATTTTTTCATTTCTTTTTTTACTCTTGCTTTTTCTAATCTTTATGCCCGTCTCCATCTGAAACTAAAATTGATTTCTCCAGTTTCTGAATCTAGAACTTAACTTGTGCCTCATGGCACTATCCACACATTTGTGCCTTATAATGATGTATGTATATCTTTTTGCTGGACTGTAAGCTCCTTGAAGGGAGCTTGCATCATTTCTATATGCATTCTATCACTATATATATATATCACTATATACAACACCCACCTAGCATAATATCTTGCATATAGTAGGTATCATTTAATGTTGGAATATATATATATATGTATTACATATATATATATATATATATATATATATATTTAAACCCTTACCTTCCACCTTAGAATCAATACTGTGTATTGGTTCCAAGACAGAAGAGCAGTAAGGGCTAGGCAATAGGGGTTAAGTGACTTGCCCAAGGTCACATAGCTAGGAAATGTCTGAGGCCAGATTTGAACCTAGGACCTCCCGTCTGTGGGTCTGACTCTCAATCCACTGAGCCACCCAACTGCCCTCCATATCAATATATTCATCAACTTAAAAAGTATATATATATATATGTATATACCTTTAAAATTGATGAATATATCAATATTAAATGAACTATGATTTTGCCCATGGTTATTCTTCCCCCCATAAACACAAATCCCAGCCCCTACATATTTCTATGGAGAGTATGAGTTTCTCTGGCCAAACAATCCTTGTTGTTTGGTGGCCAACCTTCTGGTAATGAACTTCCCTGAGCTTGACTAGACTAGTCTTTGGAAGACTCAAACACATTCCATTCTAATTGGGCCTGGAGTCAAAGCCTTCCCAGCCTGGTAACGCCTGCCAGATCTGGCAACCTGCTGACAGGAGCCTTTGAGAGACCAGGATCACCTCTGTGCCATGATGAGGAAACGAAGGAGGACTTTAACGGAGGTGAACACACTATGCCGGGGCTGGGCAAAGCCTAAGGAAAACCTAATGGAGACTCAGAGCAGTCCCCATGGGCAAACCCACTTTTGGAGCTGTTTCTGGGAGTGAAAGACAACTCAAACCCTCTACTAGCTGGCTCCTTCTGAAGTTTCCTCCTGAGTAGCGGATGCCCTGCATCTGCCATGTGCCTGGCCCAAAGCTGTAACTAAGACAGGGCAGTCAGAGCTTTGTCCTCGAGTGCTGGGGTGGGGTGGGGGGAACAGACAAGAGCTTCTTCCAGGAGTATTTCTCTTTTAGCTTTTTCACGGGCTCCCCTTTCCCTACTGGGGCAGATGGCCTCCATCCTACTCTAGCTCGACATGAGGATGAGGGACATCTCCATCCCCCTCCCACCCTGCTACCCAGTTGTTTTTTTTTCCAGTGAAGCAAGTGATTAAAGGTATTGGGATGAAATAAGGAATGAAATTAATTAAACAGCATTAAAAGATTAAAATGATTTCCCAATTCTGATTGGTCTTTTCTCTAGCTCTGGGTTCATGAAGTGACGCTGTCCTATGGAAGCCAGAAAGCTCTTAATTCAAACTGGGTCATGGTTCCAAGCCCCCAGCATTTGAATCTAGGGATGGAGGAGGCACTGGCTATTTCAAAGGGAAGGAAAAGTCATTGGGGTATTTATGGCCAACTCCATGACAAACATAACAGCCCCTACTTCCAAAGTACCTGATAGTTTATACAGGCATTGTGGCCTGGGCATCAAGAAGAGATAGGATTGAGTCCTGTCTTAGAAACCTCCTAGCTATGGGATCCTAGTTAAGTCACTGAACTTCTGTTTCATCGGCTGCAAAATGAGGAGAATAAGAGCACCCACTTTTCCTCAGTCAGGGCTGAAGTGGAGATCTCTCCCCAGCAGGAAGACTTAGGCAGATGTAGTGGATTGAAAGTTTGGGGTCTTTTCATTTAAATCTTTCATTTTATTTGTTTGGTGAGGCCCAGAGAGCCACATCATACACACCCTCACATGATTTTCCCAGGGTCACAAAGCTACTAAGGGTTTGAGCAAGAATTCAGACTCGGGTCATAATATTGTACAAGTTAGGGCTGCTTTGACCTTAGAAGTCACCTAGTCCAACGCCTTTGCTTTACAGATGAAAAAATGGTGTCTGGAGAGGTCAAGTAACTGGCCCCAGAGCATACAGCTAGTAAACAGCAGGAGTGGGAATCCATGTCCGGCTACTCGGTCCTGCAAGAACCATTCACATGAAACATATTTTAATAAACACATATCATGGGCTCTCTACTTGGATCGTGACATCACTGAAAAATGACCCTCTCTCTTCCTTTAAGGAGCCTTTTCTCTAATGGGGGAAGGCACATACATAAACATAAGTAATGCGCAAGAGAAAATGCTGATAATAGTACAGTCTCTAACATTTAGTAGGTGCTCCATAAAAGTTTACTGAAATGAATTTTTGAATGGAGAGTCCAGACAAATTGCTCTGAGAAAATTTGAAACAGGAAATATGGTTTCTAGCTGAAGACATCCGGAGGATGAGGGAACTCAAGGAAGGAAGAAGATTTCAAGAGGCAGAAATGTGAAGAGGGTCTATATTGTAGGCATGGAAGACATCCTGTTATACTTGGTGATAGGACTGGAGGGGAAGATCGCTGTTGCAATCAGGGAAGGTAACCAGGAGGAGGTCACAGAGGAATTGGTCTTTGACTGACAGGGAAGCTTTAATTCAGAGAACCAGGGAAAGGATACGAAGCTAATGGGAATGACAACGGCTGTTTGTGGAGGACACCTAAGAGCTAATGACCAAGGCAGGAGCATAGTGTTTGGTGGGCCCTTGAGGATAGTTTTGACCTGGATCGTTTCTACCTTGTCAGTGCAGTTGAACAATGGAGATGGAGAGCCATGTGTCTCTTAAGATCATGAGATTTCAAGCTGGAGGATTTGGAGTACTGAGATATTTTAGTCCAAACATAATATCTTCCAGTGGAGGAAACTGGGAGTTAACACACCGAAGAGTCTTCCTCAAAGTCACACAGCTAAATGTCAGAGCTAGAATTCAAACCCAAATCCAGGCTTCTTTCCACTTTACTATGCTGGAACAGCCCAGTCTCACAGGGTTGTTGTGAGTTTCAAATGAGATAATGGATAGAAAGTGCTTTGAAAAATTTAAAGAGCTATGGAAATGTCAGTTATCATCATCATCATCATCGCTTGAGCAAGACGTCTTTGAGCTCTAACATTCTATGGCATACCAGCTTCCCCTCCTCTCTTTCATGCTCTCTCCCTCTTACTCTCAGAGAAAATGAAAACTCCCTCCCTCGTCCCACTTCAATAATTAAAAGAACTTGCAATCAATCCAACCATCCCATATTGCCTCCTGGGTGTCTAGCCTTTGAGCCCTTCACCAAAGCCAGGAAATTCTGCCAGCGATGAGACAAGTGCCTTCAGTCTTAGCTGTGTCCTGTGTGCCTGAAACTTCCCAATGAGGCCTTTCCCTTTGCATATGTTTATATATATATATATATATACATATATATATATATGCTTACCATATATACATACATCATACATATATATACACACAACTTATCTTACTCATATATATATACACACAAACTCTCTTATCATCATTGGCCTCACTTTCTTCTTCCAGTCATTGACTTATCATATTTATACATATATGACACATATAAATATATATTTATTATACACATAATAAATATATATTTATATATTTATACACATGAACACGCTTCTCACTGTTGGCGTCACTCTCTCTTCTTCCAGAGTCACAGAAGTCCAGTGGCAAGATAAAAGCAAAGATGACTAGTGATGGCTCAGGATGCAGTGGATGACTGTGGCTTCTTCAGTGTCTGACCAAACTTTAAGTGCCCCATAGTGCCTGCTTCTACTACCTTCATGGCTGTTGGAACCAATTGTTCTCATCCACCATTCTGCCAGGCAGACTTCACCTGCTTGGAGTAGACATCCCCTTAATGCACCAACAGGTTTGAAGCCTGTCGGTTACCCCAGTTTAGCCTGCCTCCTGAGACAGATTTACTAGAGTGTGGCTGCTGTGCATGCCATGGCATCTTGAAGCCACAGGGGAGAGCTGAGGGGCAGGTGGATGCCAAAGGAAAAAGGAGCCTGAAAAATGGACTCAGCAAGCCCTCACACCAAAGGCACTAGTCTTCCCTGAACACCCCATGTGTCCTAGAAGAAGCAATATAAGGACACTCTAAAGAACTTTGGTTTTGATTGTGAGACACAGGAGACATTGGCACAGAACCATCCAGCATGATGTACCCACATCAAAGGAGTTGTGCTCTGTGAGTAAAGCAGAATTGCAGTAGCTCAAAGGGTTGTGAGATATTCAAATTTGGAGATGTCTCCATCCCAAATGTTCATACAGCTTATTTGTGTCCAACCTGTAGTAGAGCCTTCTGAGCTTGTGTTGGTTTGATCAGATGCAGCTGGACACACTGTTCATTGACCCCAATGTAGTGATATCAGGTTTGCCCTGTTCAGATACAAATGACAACAAACAAACAACCAGCTGTATATACTTATGTACGTGTGTGGTTTCCCCCAGGAGAATATAAGTTCCTTTAAGACTATTTCATTTTTTATCTTTCTTTGCATCCCCCATGCCTAATTTATACTAGATGCTTAGAAAAATCTTGATTAACTGGTGGGTTGGTTGATTGGTTTCCTTCCCCTCAAGTTTTGCCAGCCCGTTCCAGATATGATAGCCTTTGAGAAAAAGAAAACTTAAGATCACCTGATTCAGCCATAATAGGTGTTTCAAATTTGGGTCTAAACCTTGCTTTTGCCTCTTACTGTGTCATTCTGTCAAGGAGATAGGATCATTATCCTTACTCCTCTTCTTCTGGAAACTTGGACTCTGTCCTTAGGGTCCTTGGGCTGTGATAAGTGAACATTACCCCGATTCTTCTAGGGAGCAGAGATCCACAAAAATTTCAGATGGTCTCTTCACCATACCCTAATGTAAGCATCCTCCCTCCCTTTACTCAGCTTCCCTTTAAGTTTTTCTTCTCCCTTTAGAATGGAAGCTACTTGAAGGCAGGAATTGTCTTGCTTACTTACATTTGAATCCTCAGTGCTCTGTACAGTGTTGCACATAGTTCTTTTTTTTTTTTTTTAACTTATCTTCTGGTAAGGCAGAAGAGAGGTAAGAGCTAGATAATTGAGGTGAAGTGACTTCCCCAAGATCACACAGCTAGGGCATATCTGAGGCCATAATTGAACCCATGACTTCCTTGCTTTAGACCTGGAGCTTTAATCTACTGCACCTTCTAGCTACCCTATAGTAAGCTCTTAATAAGTACCCAGGCTCTCTATTTATATCTTTCTATCAAATATGTCTGTCTATCTAACTATCTATCTATCTCTCTATCTCTCTATCTATCCAACTCTCTATCTATCCATCCAACTCTCTCTCTCTCTCTCGCTCTCTTTTATAAAACCCTTACCTTCCGTCTTGGAGTCAATACTGTGTATTGGCTCCAAGGCAGAAGAGTGGTAAGGGTAGGCAATGGGGGTCAAGTGACTTGCCCAGGGTCACATAGCTGGGAAGTGTCTGAGGCCAGATTTAAACCTAGGACCTCCTGTCTCTAGGCCTGACTCTCCATCCACTGAGCTACCCAGCTGCCCCCCAACTCTCTATCTCTCTATCTTTCTATCTGCCTAACTAACTATCTATCCATCTATCTGCCTATCTATCTATCTATCTATCTATCTATCTATCTATCTATCTATCTATCTATCTATCTATCTATCTCTATCCATCCATCCATCCATCCATCCATCCATCCATCCATCCATCTATCCATCTATCTATCTGCCTATCTATCTGCCTATCTATCTATCTATCTATCTCTATCCATCCATCCATCCAATCATCCATCCATCTATCTATCTATCTATCTATCTATCTATCTATCTATCTATCTATCTATCTATCTATCTATCTATCTATCTATCGGAAACTGAAATTCTTAGGAGCAGAAATAACTTGCCCAGGGTGACACGGCTGTTGCAGAACAAGTTAATAACAAATCTAGGATCAGAACTCAGATCGCCTGTCTCCCTGTCTAGGGTTCTTTTGACTTTATATACCCAGATGGAGATGGGATTTGAAGGTAGATGAAACTTCTTGGAATCCCTGAAATTCCATCTTTTAAGTAGATTGTTGGCCAGGTGCTGGATTGCCTATCTTTTTCTGAGGTCCTGCCTAGGTAAGTGAGGGAGAGAGAGAGTCTCGTCACTAAGTTGGCTAAGATGGGGTGGGGATGATCTATTTTGGGGCCTATTTTCTAAGTTATAGAGAGACCACAGATTGCATTCATGGATGGAGTACCCATACCAGCACAGTCATGCGTCTTTGAAGTTCTGAAGCATAACTTGGAGTGAGTGGGGACTTAGCAGGAGTAAATCCTGCCCTGCACTCCCCTGCTGCCCCAAATTGTCCTGCCCAAGAGATGTAGTTAGAAAAGCTCTGGGTTTTAATGCAATGCTAAGGAAATGTCAGTTAAGAGGCAGCTGGGTGGCTCAGTGGATTGAAAGCCAGGGCTAGAGATGGGAGGTCCTGGGTCCAAATCTAGCCTCAGATACTTCCTAGCTCTGTGACCCTGGGCAGGTCACCTAATCTCCACTGCCTAGCCCTTACTGTTCTTCTGCCTTGGAACCAATGCATAGTATTGATTCTAAGATGGAAGGTAAAGGTTAAAAAAAAAAAAAGAAAGGTCAGCTACTGTTAAAATTGACAAAGGACTCCACTCCTCATAATGATCCAGTGAGGTAGGTAGGAAAGGGGTATTTTAGACAGCTGAGACCCAGAGTAAAGAGACTGACCCACAACTACACAGCTAATAAGTGCCAAAACCAGGATTAAAACTTGCATCTTTGGACCCCCAAATTCCAGAGCATGCCTCTCTGCAGTAAGAGCCAAAAGGCATGGAGTCTTCAGTCAGCTAAGGCACCCTCTCTGAGATTCTAGGTAAGTCCCAGAACTTCTAGGTAGCTCAGAATAAAATGGGGACAATAGTGATCACCTCCCAGGAAATCGGAGGAGACAGAACTCAGTGTCGAAGAGCCAGGGAGGGCAACCCAAGCAGGGACTGGAAGAATCACTGCAGCCAAATCCCAAAGGGAAAACCCGATCTGGCCCTGGTGATGGGTCTATTTTCCTGATCCACAGAGAAAGATACCAGGTGCTCCTACCCCAAAGGGTTTGAGGACCAGGCTTGGCCGAGGTTTCTTTAATCTGGCAGAAAGTTAAACAAAACAAGAGTTAGTGTATTAAGAGCAAGTCCACCTCTCCTTCCCCCAGGCTATGAATATTGCAGGAGGAGAGTTTGCCAAAGCTTTTATTGCTTCCTGGCTTTAGAAAGGACCTCAATATGATTTGTGAAATCTCTCTGCGGCCCTGGGGTGGGAGGGGGGTGTGCAAAGAACAACAGCTTACCTTTTGCTGCAGCAGGGAGGGCCCCACTCCCAGTCTTTAGGCAGCAAAATCCTGGTTTTATGGGTTTGTTTATTCCGAAGCAGGGTTATGGGAAATGCCCGTGGATTTCCCACTGGCAGGACTTCTGAGGCATGAAAGGGTGGGTTCTTAGGATCATGGATTTAGAACTGGGAAAGACCTTGGAGGTAGTAACTGTCAGAATGTAGTCTTGGGACTCTAAAATTAGCACTCTTGCCTCTGGTCCACACCCTTTCCCCTCTCTCAGGCAGCCCAGGGTAATCTAAGTCTGTTGTGGTGTGGCAGAAAACAACACAGGATCTGGTGTCAGGCGACATGGCTTCAGATTCCGATTCTGATGCTAGCTGTGTGACCTTGGTCCAGTCTCTGAACCTTTCAGAACCTTTTCTCATCTGTAAAATGATTATTTTGTAAATTGTGTAAAAAAATTTTTTTAACGTATTCTGTGTATTCTGTAGACATTACAGTATTAGAGAAATGGGAGAGGCTATCTTAACAGAAAGGAATTTTAGAAAACCTTCCCCCTATCCCTTAATTTTCCCTTCCTCATTTTATTTGGGGAAATGGATTTAGGGACCATCAGTGACTTTTCCAGGATCACAAAGCAATGATGGCACAGCCAGCCCTGGAAACCATGTGTGTCCTGACTTTGTCCTCTACGTTCCCCTGCTTATTCTGTGAGGCCTCTTCCAGAAAAAAAAAAAAAAAAAAAAAAAGAAAAGGACTTTCCAAGCTCTTCTATTGTTATAGCCTTTCTGAGGCAGAGAACCCTCCCTCCGGAGCTGAGGCAGAGCCAAGGAAAGGTTTTTTTAGTCCTTTGTGTCCCTGAGAATCTTCCATTCTGGCCATCACCACAGTAAGCCTGCAAGGCATGAATGGGGAATTAAGGGGTGGCATCTCCCCAGGCTGCAGCCAGGAACCAGGTGCCTGGCCAGTCGATCTCTAAACATCTATTGAGAGCCTACTAAGTGCCAGCCACTGTGCTAAAGCTTTGTGAATACAAAGAAAAGACTAAAAGATGGTGCCTGCTCTCAAGGAGCTCACAGTTTCGCAGTCTAATGGGAGAGATAACATATAAACAACCATGTACAGGGGTGGCTAGGTGGCCAGTGGAGAGAGAGTCAGGCCTGGAGATGGAAGGTTTGGGGTTCCAGTCTAGACTCAGACACTTCCCAGCTGTGTGACCCTGGGCAAGTCACTTAACCCCCATTGCCTAGCCTTTACCGCTCTTGTGCCTTGGAACTGAAACCTAGAATCAATTCTAAGACCACAGGTAAAGGTTTAAAAACAACAACAACGATGTACAAACATGCTATTGAGGGATTAATTTGGAAAGAGTGGGCAGAGATGGCACAGGGAGGGATTGGGAAAGGCTGCTTGTAGCAGGGAAGATTTTAGCTGGGACTTGAGGCAGAGACAGAGAGGGAGACATTCCGGGCATGGGGACGGTCAGGGGAAAGGAGGGCCTTGCTTGGTGGGTCCTTTCTTCTCTGCAGGTGAGGCACAGAATGGGTCTCTGGGTCCGTGGACTTTGGGCTCCAAGACCTGATCTCCAAGGGAAGATGGGATTCTGTCCTTTCGGTGGAGGGAAGCAGGTGGGAAAAGGGAGAGACGGGCCTGTCCTCAGAGGGTTTCCAGTCTGAGGGAGAGGAAGCCTCTGTTCTGAGGAAGATACAGCTCTGCCAGGCCTCTAGCTTGCCGGGGAGTCAGAGTCCCGCTCTCAACCCAGAGAGGGAGGGGAAGGGTAACCTGGCCAACAGAAACCCAGAAGTCAGTTAGGCAATAAGGATTGATGAAACGGATCCCATGTGCCAGGCACTGTGCTGAGGGCTGGGGATCCAAAGAGAGGCAAAAAAATCAAATTCTTGCCCTTAAGGAGGGAAACCCTTACATAGCAGGTATAGACAGTGTCTGCTCTCAGGGAAGTTGCTAGAAATGGAGGAAGCCAAGGAAGGCTGGTGGCAGAAGGTGGGGTTGGAGCTGAGTTTTGAGGGAGCCAGGGAGATGAAGAGGCAAAACTTTGGGGGCATGCAGGGGGCATGCTGCTTTCAGGGAACCCCCAGGATGAGGGGAGAACATCTCTCCACTGTACTCCAGACCACCCGTCCCCCTCAGGGCATGGCAGCCTGGCTTCTTACAGCTGTTTTCCTTTTCTGGAGCCTCATCTGCTCCTGTGTGTACAGTCTCTGCCATCAGGGTAGCTCCCTTGCCTCCTGAATCAAACTGCTTTCAGAGGCAACAGCCTAATGCTCAAAGGTGGCCAAAATGTCACAACCCCTCTCCTTGCTGAGGGAGAGATCAGGCACGTTTTTAGGGAACCTAGTGGAGGAGCCATCTCCTAAAATGTCAGGGGGGAACTATAAAATCACCCTAACCAAGGACGCTTCCAACTGAATATCAGATATTAAGTACCAGTTCTCTCTTTTTTCATTTTTGTAGGTGGTGTGCAATAGGTGATGTATTTTGCTAAATGGCTGATTTTTGCTTTCATTTTTAATATTTATTGCAAGGCAGGCATCTAAGTGGCTCAATGGATTGAGAGCCAGGACTAGAGATGGGAGATCTTGGGTTCAAAACTGGCTTCAGACACTTCCTAGCTGTGTGACTCTGGGTAAGTCACTTAATCCCAATTGTCTAACCCCTACCTTGGAACCAATACACAGTAATAGCTCTAAGATGGAAGGTAAAGATTTAAAAATATATTTATTACAAAGGATGCCTTGCTGGTTAAGGAAAGAGAACAGAAATGATTGTAATGTAAAAAACAAGATACCATTGCATTGCCTTGCAATCAGCATTATGGGAGATTCAAAGATGAAAAAGACATCATCTTTAGCCCTCAAGAAAATTATAGCCTTAGACAGAACATCCTTTGAAGAATCTGGAGAAACCTATGTTAAACTTAGAGTCAAGAGACTTGAGTTCTAGTCTCATTTCGGATAGTAGCCAGCTATGTGACGTTGGGCGAATCACCTGTGGCCTCAGTTTCCTTACCTGTAAAATGAAGGGATTAAGCTGCACCCTAATAGCTCCATGATTCCATAACGTGAAACATTTCCATGTCTTTTTGTAGGGCCCTGTGCATATGAAGAGTGGAACACAGTCTGTGCAAACCCAGAGTCTCAAGTGCTCGGCCATAGGTTCTAGTAGATTGGAAAAGAAGATATTGGAGCCAGGAAGATTAGGTGATCATGGGTGAGAGGGGATGTGAGGATAGTTGCAATGAGAGTGGAGATAAAGGGACAGATGCAATAGGTGTTCTGGAGACAGAAACAAAACACGGCAGTTTATTGCCTATGTGATAGGAGAGAAGAAAGAATCCGAGTCAAAGGTTAACACATTCCTGCCAAGTTTCTGTGAACCTTGCCACAGACTATGCCCAAGAGAATGGAGAAAGACTCAGAATCTTTTGTCAAAGACTTGCTGCTCCGAATCTTGTGACAGTTATCATTGGCATCTGCTCTACCTGAGACCTCAGATGCTTTATGACACAGCCTAATTCCCAAGACTTTCCACATGGGCGTACAATACCGGGGAATGAAAATACAGAAACTTGGGGAAAGTCACCCAGAAATATACCCAACAAATTCTCTGCTAGGAAGAGACCTTTCTGCTTCTCTTTCCTCCTCTTTCCCATACAAACAGCTTCATCATTAGTCTAAGGAGTAGCAGGGCAGTCACACATTAACTTAGAAAACTACTCATGTTTATAGATTTCTTTTGTTGTTCATTTATACATTGTGTTAAACATTTCCCAATTATATTTAATGTGGTTCAGGACACAGTGGGAGTCTTGTGGGCTGCATTCGGGCAGGCCATGTGTTTGATACCTCTGCTGTTCTATAGCTCTGGGGTTTGGCATTGTAAAATAAGGAAAGAACCCTGGATTGGGAGTTAGAAGACCTAAACTTGATTCCTACTTTATTTAGCTACTGGCTGTTTGCGTTTGGGCCAGGCACTTAAGCTTTTTAGACCTTCCCCGCATCCACTTTGTAAAATGCTAAGGTCCCTTCCAGTTCTAAATTCTGTGATCTTATTATCCTTCAGCTAAGTGGCAAAGTGGATAAAGCACCAACCCTTCCCGAGTTCAAATCTGGGCTCAGACACTTACTAGTTGTGTGACCCTGGGCAAGTCACTTAATCTCTATTTATCTTAGTTCTTCATCTATAAAATGAGTTGGAGAAGGAAATGGAAGACTACTCCATTATCTCTATCAAGAAAACCCCAAATGAGGTCACGAAAAGTGAGACAACTAAAAAAACAACTCAACAATATTATCCTTCATTAGAATGTTAATGATGGCAATATGTGGGTAGACTTCATTTAACACATTTGCTATGTCATTAAAGAATCTGGGTAAATAGATTCATAAAGAGAATAACAACTACAATTAGATCCTTCATTTTGTCAGCTCAGGAACTGGTTGTGCAGAGGACAGTCTTAGATGCGACATCCTCCTAATGTCTTCCCTTCCTATCAATCCCCATTTTCTGTCTAGTGAAATCAGCAGCAACATACAAGGCACATATTTTCAGGTTTTTTTGATACATTAATCAGTCATTTGATTTTTTCTTTTTTCTCTTCTTTTTTAATCTTAAAAAATACAATTTTTTATGTGGGATGGCTCTTTGGGAAGGACACCAGAGGAAACTATGGTAATATAAAAAGAATACATCAAGAAAACAACAAAAAAGATAACAGCAGCAACATGAACTATAACCACTCTGTGAGTCTCTGAACCCTACCCCTCCACCCCTCTCCAAGCTGGAAGTGACTACCTGCCCAACTGAGGACCTCACCTCATACTTCCTTAAAAAAAAAATTAAGACCCTTTGAGACCAAGGAGACTGTGAAAAGTCAAAAGCTATCTCTTCTTCCTTCCTTATCTTATCTTCCTTATCTTCCTTCCATATCAGGCAAACATTTTCATTATCCTTTATTTTTGCCTTAGAAGAAAAAATGGTCCCTCTCCTTGCTGAGGCAAATCCCTCTACATGCACCTTTGACCCCTTAACCTTCTGTTTTCTCCAGCCGATTGCTTCCACTGCTATGCCCAGTCTCTCTAATCTTCAGTCTCTCTCTATCTTCTGATTTCTTCCTTTGCAGCCTGCAAACATGTCCACGTCTCTCCTACTCTTAAAAAAAACTCTTGCTTAGGGCATGTCCTTTAATTGGGGAATGGCTGAACAAATTGTGGTATATGCTGGTGATGGAATACTATTGTGCTCAAAGGAATAATAAACTGGAGGAATTCCATGTGAACTGGAAAGACCTCTAGGAATTGATGCAGAGTGAAAGGAGCAGAGCCAGAAGAACATTGTACACAGAGACCAATACACTGTGGTAAAATAGAATATAATGGACTTCCATACTAGCAGCAATGCAATGACCCAAGACAATTCTGAGGGACTTATGGAAAAGAACTCTACCCACATTCAGAGGAAGAAATACAGGAGTGGAAACAGAAGAAAAACAACTGCTTGAACACATGGGTTGAGGCGGACATGATTGGGGATGTAGACTCGAAACTACCACACCAATGCAACAATTTGGAAATAGGTCTTGATCAATGACACATGTTAAAACCAGTGGAAATACGCATCAGCCATGGAGGGGGGGAAGCTGAGGGGGGTGAAGGGGAAAGTAAGAGCATGAATTATGTAACCATGTTAACTTTTCTAAAAATAAATATTAATAAATGTTTAAAAAAAAACAAAAAAACTCTTGCTGATGAAATCATTACTGATGTTGTTTGGTTTTTTTCAGTCATGCCCAACTCTTTGTGACTCTATTTGGGATTTTCTTGGCAAAGATATTAGGGGGGATTGCCATTGCCTTCTCCAGCTCATTTTACAGCTGAGGGAACAGAAACTTCATGAGAATTTTATCTACATTAGATACCTTCACTTTCTCTCCTCTCACTCTCTTCTACTCCCTCTGAAACCTGTTTTCTGAACTCCATCATTCAAATGAATTAGCCCACTCCACAATTAACAATGATCTCTTCAAAGAACTATAGTGCTCTTTCCCAAGTCTTGATCTTTCTTTATGTCTATATAGTATTTAACACTGTTGATCATCTTCTCCTTCTAGATGCTCTCTATTTATTAGGTTTTCATCACATTTTCCCATATGTCCCACTGTCCCTTCTCACCATTCTCCTTTGCTGATTCTTTATATTGTACCCCACTAGCTATAGGTGTCTCCCATGTCTCTGTTCTGGATCTTCTTTTCCTATTTTGTTTGGTGATCTCATCAGTTTTCACAGATTTGATTATCATCCCTATCAGATGATTCACAAATCTATATATTCAGTCTTAGTTGCTCTCCTAACCTTTGGTCCTGCATTGCCAACTGTCTATTGGACATCTTGAACTGGATACCCCATTGACATCTCAAACTCAATGTGCCAAAAACAGAACTCATCTTTCCTCCCAACTCCTTCTCATTCCCAACTTTCCCAGAAGTATTCAAAGGTCCTTCCATCCTCCCAGTCATCCAGACTCCAGACTTCCAACCTCACTGCCATTCTTGACTCCTCATCCTCATTCTCACTCACCACACATATCCAGTCTATCGCCAAATCTTGTCATTTCTACCTTTGGAACATCTCTCTTATAAATTCCTCTCTCTCCACTCATACAAACACAGTTCTAGTTTAAGCCCTCATTACTTATTCTTGGCCCTTTAATTGATCTTCCTGCCCCAAGTCTCTTCCTACTTCAATCCATCCTCTGCTCAGCTACTAAAGTGATTTTTCTAAAGCATAAATCTGACTATGTAACTCTCCTGCTCAGTGAGCTCCAGTAGTTCCCAATGACTTGCCAGATAAAAAATAAAGGTCCTCCATTTCTAGCCTTCTTAAACCTTTCTTTCCTCCATCTTACACTATAAACTGGCCACATTGGCCAGTTACACTCCTTCTAACTGTACCTTTTAATCATTATAGTGGGAAGGATCAGAAAGGTTGAAATAGAAGGAAAAACTCCACCTCCAAATTCAATCATCATCATCTTCATCATCAAGAACATCATCCTCTCATCAACAATATCATCATCATCAACAACAACAGCATCAACATCATCAATATCATCATTAACATCATCAACAACAGTAGCATCAACATCATCAATGTCATCAACAACATCATCATCAACCACAACAACATTATCAATGTCATCAACATCATCTTCATCATCAACATTAACATCTAAGTATCCATCTTTTCCTGGCCCAGGAAAAATTTTTGCTGGGTGGCCTAACCTAATTATGCAGAGTACTGGATAAGAGCCAAAAGACCTAAATTCTAGGCTTGAGTGCCACAATATGTCCTTTAGGGGTAAAAAGAAAAACCTTCTTTTTCCTGGAATCAGTTTCCTCATTTATGTATGAGTGAAGTCTACCTGGATTCCGCATCAAGTTAATCAATTAAATCAAAGAATAAACCAGGTGTAAACAAGAAAAAAATGTTTCTACATGTAACTGAAATAAATATTTTTAAAAGAATGCAATTATAAACAATTTAATATTTTATTATCTGATTTTATACTTATAACCATTTTTTTTGGATTTTTTTAAACCCTTAACTTCTGCGTATTGACTTATAGGTGGAAGAGTGGTAAGGGTAGGCAATGGGGGTCAAGTGACTTGCCCAGGGTCACACAGCTGGGAAGTGTCTGAGGCCGGATTTGAACCTAGGACCTCTAGTCTCTAGGCCTGGCTCTCAATCCACTGAGCTACCCAGCTGCCCCCAAGAATGCAATTATAAATAGTTCTGCCATCTTCGAATATCTTGTTTTGTTTTGTTCTCAATAACAACTTTAAGATAAATTTGCCAACAATGAATATGTTCAATTAAAGGATATGATTATTTTAATAATTTTTGCTGCTTCCTGACAGATCACTGTCTAAAATTTGCAAATTTGCAATTCTACCAGCAATGAACGTGTATCCATTTCTCTGAGTCCACCAGTTTTATTTCATTGAAATTTGGATGACCAAGCTGAGGTCTGATGAAGGGTTGAGAAAATGCATCTTCTTCCCTTCTTCAAAGAGGTGAGAGACTATGAGTGAAGAATATAGAATATGCTCTCAGAAATGTCTTATGTGTTGGCTAGTTTTGCTGACTTTGTTAACTTAAAACTTTTTTATTTTAAGAGATGGCATATCAACCAGAGGATGAGTACAATCTTTGGCTTATTTTGCCGGAAAACATCTTTCTTGAAGGGAATTGTGCAAATCCTAGATGAAATACAGGTGAAATGTAAAATACTTATTCAGTAGATGCTTATATTCTGATAGTTTTAAATCTCAGTGATTATTATATATACTTTGAGTTTTTCTGACAATGAATGCTTATGAAAGCCTTTTGTATTTAACATTGTAAAAGGAAATTCTTGGTTCTTTTTGAGTTCACACTTGTGAAAGGAAATCCTTTATTCTCTTTGCCTAGATGGAGTTAACACTTTGGTTAACACTATCTTAAGTACAAGCTTGAACTAGGTGGCAGAGCTAATAAACCACTTAGTCATTTGACACCCTACTTAGTGCTAGGTGAGAAGCCAGCAAGCTACTTGGAGAGGTCCATCTTTTTTTTCTAATTCAGTCAGAAACTTGTGAATTCTTTTAAGAGTTCACATCCTCAGAAACTGTGAACCCTTTCAATGAATATTCACCCCTCCAGAAGGCTCAAACTGGTTCCCACAAACACTGCTCCCTGGGCTGTGCTAGACTATTTGGAAGCTGTGATTGGCCCCTGTGAAGAGGGGAGGAGATAAGAAGCCACTATAAAAGACCCTGAATTTCTGAGGTTGGGAGAGTGGATTCCAAGAAGAAAGTTGACTCCAAGAAGAAAGTTGGCTTCAAGAAGAAGGTTGGCTAAAAGAAGAAAGTTGACATCAGGAGTCACCTTGAGCTCAAGTCATTGTCTTGACCTGTCTCTAAGAGGGAACTTGGGTGAGTGGATATCTGGCTTTCCCTTCCTGTCTTCTGGAGAGATATTAATTCCATTTGAAGGCTTAACAAGTCCTGGCTGAGCCAAGCACTGGAACAATATTTAGTTAGGTAGGTTAATATCTTTATCCTATTGTATTCCTCAGCCTTCACTCTTTCCACTTCTTTTGTAAATAAAAGATTTATAATTTTCATATATTTAGCCAAACCATTAATTTTAACACTTACAACATTGTTTTTGTGCATAGTAAACAATTATTTGCCTTATGCCTGATTAAAAAAAGAGCAGAATAGGACAAATGGGAAAAGAGATCCAAAAGATCAATGAAGACAATAACTCTTTAAAAGTTAGGATTTGGCAGTTGAAAACTGATGATGACATAAGACATCAAGAGACGATAAGACAAAGTCAAAAGAATGAAAAAAAATAGAAGAAAATGTGAAATATCTCATTGGAAAAACAACTAACCTGGAAAATAGATCAAAGAGAGGTAATTTAAGAATGGGGCAGCTGAGTGGCTCAGTGGATTGAGAGTGAGGCTCAGACAGGAGGTCCTGGGTTCAAATCTGGCCTCAGACACTTCCTAACTGTGTGACCATGGGCAAGTCACTCAACCTCCATTGTCTAGCCAATACTTAGTATTGGTTCTAAGACAGAAGGTAAGAGTTTAAAAAAAAAAAAGAATAATTGGACTACTTGAAAGCCATGTTCAAAGAAGGATCCTAGACATCACATTTCAAGAAATTATAAAGTAAAACTGCTCTGATATCTTATATCCAGTGGGGTAAAAGAGACATTGAAAGAATCTACTGATCACCTCCTGAAAGAGATCCCCAAATGAAAACTCCCAGGAATATAGCCAAATCCCAGAGCTCCCAGATCAAAGAAAAAAATACTTCAAATGTTATATAGCCACAGCCAGCATCACACAAGGTCACATACACCTTAAGAAAGGAGATAGGATTATAGCCAAGGATCATCTACCAGCAAAACTAAATATAATCCTTCAGGGGAATGGATATTTTATGAAATAGAAGACCTTCAAGCATTCCTGATGAAAAGACCAGAGCTAAATAGAAAATTTGACATTCAAACACAAGATTCAAAAGAAACATTAAAAAAACACGAAAGAGTAATCATTAAGGAACTCAATAAAGTTAATTTTTTACTTTCTTATATGGTAAAATAATACATATAATTCTTAAGAACTTTATCATTATTAGAGTAGTTAAAAGGACTTTACATAGACAGAGGGCATGGGTATGAGACAATTATGATAGAATAATCTCTAAAAAATGAAGAGGTGACAGAGGAATGCAATGGAAGAAGGGGAAAGGGAGAAATAAAATGTGGGGCATTTTATCACATAAAAAACATGCAAGAAAGAGTTTTTATAATGGAGGGTGAAATGTAGGAGTGGTGAGCAATGCTTGAACCTCTCATTCTTGTTGGAATTCATTCAAAGAGAGAAAAATACACACATGTACACACACACACACTCACTTGTGGGTGGAAATATAACGTACCCAATAGGAAAAAGAGGGGGAAAATAATAAGAAAAAGAGAAGCATGATAAAATGGAGGGCATAGTACAGGAGGCAGTGGTTAGGGGAGAGAGAGAGAGAGAGAGAGAGAGAGAGAGAGAAGAGAAGAGAAGAGAAGAGAAGAGAAGAGAAGAGAAGAGAAGAGAAGAGAAGAGAAGAGAAGAGAAGAGAAGAGAAGGAGGAGGAGGAGGAGGAGGAGGAATTAACCAGAAGTATAAATGTGAATGGGATGAGCTCATCCATAAAATGAAGCAAATGGCAGAATTAATAAGAAACCAGAATCTAATAATATGTTGTTTAGAAGAGATATACCTGCGACAGAGAAATACAAAAAAAAAAAGTTAAAATAAAGGGCTAGAGCTGAATCTAATATGCTTCAACTGAATTTAAAAAAAAAGACAGGAGTAGCAATCATGATCTCAAACAAAAAACAGATCTAATTAAAAAAAAATAATCAAGAAAACTACATTATGCTAAAAGATACCATAGACAATGAAGTAAATATCAAAAATTTTATAGCAATAAATATAGCAACAAATAAATAAACAATAAACAATAAATAAATAAACTCTGATAAAAGTCTCAGTTTTCAAATATATTCTGAGTTTAGGACTGAGCCAAATTTGTAAAAATAAGAGCAGTCCCCAGTTGTTAAATGGTCAAAGGATATAAACAGGCAGTTTTCAGAAGAAATCAGAGTTACTTAGGGCCATGTGAAAATATGTTCTAAATCACTATTGATTAGAGAAAGACAAATTAGAACAACTTTGAGGTATCGTCTTATACCTATCAGAAATGACAAGTGCTGGAGATGAGGGGAAAATAAGTACACTAATAAACTGCTAGGGAATAGTAAACTGTTTCATTCTGGAGAATAATTTGGAGCCATCTTAAAGGGTTATAAAACTGTGCTTTCTGCTTGACCCAGTAATACCTCTATTAGATCATATCCAAAAGAGATAAAAGAAAGAAGAAAAGGATCTGTATATACAAAAACATTAATATATATTTTTGTGGTGGCAAAGAATTGGAAGTCATGGGGATGTTCATCAATTAGACAATAACTGAACAAGTTGTGGCATATGATTGTGATGGAGTATTATTATGCTATAAGAAATGATGATGGAAGTGTTTCAGAAAAACATAGTAAGACCTGTATTTGAACAGATGCAAAGTGAAGTGAGAAGAACCAGATCATTGTACACAGTAACAGCAATGTTGTAATGATGATCAACTGTGAAAGACTTGGTTACTCTAGGCAATACAATATTCTAAGACAATTAAAAGGGACTCATGATGAAAAAAATGCTATCCATCCCCAGAGAGAGAACTATGAGTGCTGACAGAAGTATAATTTTCTCAATTTATTTTTCTTGCTTTTAAAACAATGATTTTACATGTATAATTGATATCGTATTGACTGCCTTTTCAATGAGTGTGGGAGAGGTTGGGAAGGTGGTAGAGAATTTGGAACTCAAAATTTAAAAAGAAAAGGATGTTAAAAATAAGTAATAAATTAAATATTAAAAATAAATTCAGTAAATTAAAAATGCTTGTTGGTAGAGTTTTGTGGTTAGGATTTATTAATTAGAGCATGGAAAAGAGAGTCCTGGTTTTGGCAAATTTTCCCTCTCCCTCTCGAGACATTAAATTCATTAAAGCCTTGTCCAACATGGATTGTTCAGGAGTATTTCTCAGCTGGATGGAGCAATGAGATTAGGCAGCCACTTAAATAATTAGCAATTACTAAGTCTGGCTGGAGAAACAGTAAGACTTTGCTGAGTAGAGGGAAAAAACTTTCAGTCAGCATTGCTGTTTTGGGCCAAGTCCTTGTCAGCAAACATCTTAATTCATATAAGGGAACTCCATGCCTCATCTCTTACTGGCTAGGACATATATACTTATTGGTCATTCCATTGGTAACTGGGAGACTATGTTGCTGTTAGTGAAAGCCCCAGTCCTCACCCACCTGGATAAAACCCATCAACTTTCACCTTTTAATGTTGGTACTTCCCAAGGCTCTGTGCTTGGTCCTGTTCTCTCTATACTTTCCCTTGGATAAACTCATTCATTTGCTGCCAGTGTCAACAACTAGGTCCATGCAGACAGCAATCACATCTACTCCTACAGCTTTGATCTTTCTTCTGAGTTCCCGTCACAGGGAAACCTCATAGTCAATATGTCCCAAACCCAACTTATTATCTTTCCCACTAAGCCCTTCTTCTGACTTCTATTCCTCTCTGTGATGCCATTCTTCTATGATTATAATGCCACAGTTATAAGCCAGACCTCTGAAGACCATACCTGGAGGAACCACTTTACTTGCTTTTGGAACTCCTGCCCTGAGGTCAAGTTGTTTTGATTAGTGGAAGTCCAACTATAATCCATCCTGCCCCAGACACCAACTGTGCTTCCTCCAGCCATCTTTCTGCCTTATCTTTCCTCCTTTCTTTCGATCTCTTATTCAAATCAAAGCTTCTATTATTTCCAGAAAGGTTCATCAATGGAGTGTCCCATGACTCTACTCACCATCTTTGAAACATCATAACCCCATATATTCTTCTCTAGATACTACTCTCCTACATGTGCTGTCTCTCCCCTATTAGCATATAATTTCCTTGAGGTCAGGAATTAATTCTCTTTTGTATTGTGTCCTCAAAATTTGACACAATATCAGATTATAACTTGTTATCTGCTTAGCAATATGAGATTTTAAAAGTAGAAATTATGCATGATATGGTATAGCAGAATGAAGATTGATCTGGCAATCAAGAGACCAGGGTTCTTGTCCTCATTCTTCCATTGATATGATGTGTGACTTTGGTTGATTCCTTGCTCCTTTCTGGTTCTCATTTTTCTCTATAAAAGATTTGGACTAAAGGAACTCTAAGATCTCTTCCAGCCCTATGGTTCTATGATTCTTTGGCTCTCTTGGCTTTCAATGTTCTTCCTGCTACAATATGCCATCTCCTCAAAAATAAGGAGGGGGTTCAGGTGAGAAGCATGACAAGATATCCCCTCCCAATGGATTTGGGAGATTTGGGTTTACACAGTTCTGAGTCTGATCCCAGAAGCTTTCTGAAAGAGCTGACTGCTTTTTTTTTTTTTTAAACCCTTGTACTTTGGTGTATTGTCTCATAGGTGGAAGAGTGGTAAGGGTGGGCAATGGGGGTCAAGTGACTTGCCCAGAGTCACACAGCTGGGAAGTGGCTGAGGCCGGGTTTGAACCTAGGACCTCCTGTCTCTAGGCCTGACTCTCACTCCACTGAGCTACCCAGCTGCCCCGAGCTGACTGCTTTTGCTTTGGTTCAATATTTATTCTGGGGAAATTCCCCAAATATAGCTCATATCTAGGTTTCTCCAGATGTGAGTTCCCAGATCCCACAGAAGCATGGAAAGTGACAAATACATGTGAATAGAGGACTACCTTTTTGTTCAACACACCAAAATTTATAAGATGCAAAAGATTTAAAATTTCCTGTAAATAAGTACAAAAAACATAAAGCAGTATATCAAAAATTCCCACTTAGAAAGGAAATTCATATAGAGTTTCTACTGGGGCAGTGTGGGAGAGAATCTAAATGAGCCAGATTATAATTTTCCTAGAGAATCTAGATAAGGTCATGAGTCATGATATAATTTTTAATAAGCAACCAAGATTGAACCTGTTTTTGTTTGGTCTCAGTAAACACACATTGGATAACATACAAGGTTACATATTGAATTCTAAATGGAAACTGGCCCACATGCTCCTGTACTGTTTGAGAGACCTTTTCTCTGGGATTACCTCTGATTGGCCAGAGGAGAGTAGATCTGTTTCCAGTGCCTCCTATGTCAAATAACCCTGGGATTCCAACTTTAAATTCAATAATAGGTCACAATAATAATAGTGGTTTGAAATCAGATGAATCTGCAGTTTCAAGAGTGATCTCTTCCCCCAAATCTTCTCTGGTGATTGAAGGCAAAACTCTAAAATCATTTAAATTAGTCTTTGACCATTATTCCCCATCCCTCCTTGACCAGCCCATTTAAGACCCTTATTCCATATCCCATGTATGGAAACATCTGTAAAATAGATTTCCTATATCAACAAAAGATATTGCCATAGTGTAGAGAGAAGAATTCTCAGCTGGAACTCAGGAGATCCTGGGCTGAGTCTTGGGTCTGTCCCAAATTGAGTGACCTTGGACAAGTTATTTCCCTGCTTTGGGCTTCAACACCTTCGTCTGTAAAATGAAAACAATGAACTAAAAGGACCTCAAAGATTCTTTCTAGCTGTGACATTCCATGTTCTGACATTTTACTGTATTATAGGAGAGTTGATCTCCCCCCAGAATAGTTCATAAGTTCATGCAAAGTAAAGGGGCAGAGAGCAGAGGTAACAAGCAATGTGTTAATATGTTAAAAAACAAAAAGTAAAGAGCATCTCTTTCATTTACAAAGTTCAAAGTTTCTCAGATGGAATTGAAAGGACAGCTGGCCATTGTCTCACAAAAGATTGACCCTGCCCCTACAGCCCTTTTAAAAAAAGCTAAGCCTGCTAGCTCTAGAAGCAGTGAAGGCACATATGAGTGAAGGAGCAGTTTTAGGGAGTATGAGATCCCTGCACCTCCACCAGAGGAGCAGCAGGTGAGGGAAGAGATTTTCTCACTTCCTTCTGCCCATCAACAATTATGCTTTGTAGTAGAGCTAATTAACTAACTAACCATCACCCAACAGGGATGAGATTTTCCACTCAGAGAGAGAGAGAGACATGTGGAGGTACAAAGAATCAGTGGGTTGGAAACAGCTTCAAGGAATGGGACCTCTGGCAGCAGAGAAGAGAGTGGTCGAGATGAGACTATGGTTCTAAGGGAGAACTAGCCCTGGCATTCAAGCTTCAGAGTAGAACAGACCCAGGGAAACCAACAGAGCGATCTACCCAGCAAAGATACTGTGCCTTGGGAGGAAAGAGGGAGGGGGTAATGCAATGTGAGGATATCATGAGAAGAAAATGACCAGTAGGGCACTCTAGGACTGGAGGCATAAGGTTCCTTGACATCTTGTGCTCCTTACATCTTGGCCTCACTACTAAAGGTCTTTAAATTTGCAATCAATCTTTCCACAGATATAAATGTGTATTTGTGGGAGAGTATGCCTCAGGTTTGGGGGAACCTCAGGGTGTTTTGTAACTTGTTATTACGCCATACCTGTAAGTACCTTTGCTTGGAGCTAATTGTGTCTACTGTCTGGCTATTCAAAGTAAGTTCACCAGTGGGAGCTTGTGAGTTATAGTTTTAGAAATATGAACTCACATACCTTTGAACCTTTGAGTAGTCACTTTCCTAGAAACATAAATGACACACCTATGAATACCGAGTATTGGGGAGGTAGTTCAGAGAGGGGTGCGACGTTATATTCTAATATTCCAAGTTTTGATATCCTTCCAGGTCTATCTATATCTATCATTAATATTTGGATTAATTTGTAATCTATATTTTATTTTTATGCATTTAAAACTTTATTCTGAGGAGTACATAATCTTTACCAAGCTGCCAAAGGACTTCATGGCACAGAAAAGGTTAAGAACCTCTACTCAAATAGGAATATAGAAAAGAACACCAGGAAGAAACAAAGGGGAAAGGACTTGTGCACAAATTTTTATGGCATAAGGGGGAATGAAATAAATATAAAGGAAAGTTCTAGATAAAATGTTGGGAGAAATTTGAAAGAAAGATTCCCTCCCCTTAGCTGGAGGTATCAAGGAAGACTTCCTGGAAAAGATAGTATTCAAGAGAGGTTTTGAGGAACTTCAACAAAGAGAGATGAGAGAAACATTCTAGCAACATGGCCTTTTGCAAGCAAAGACACAGACAGTAGAGGACAGACAGGTTCATCAGTGGTTTGTCACATATGGTAAAACAGAAGGTGCATTATACATTTTTTCAAAAATCTGTCCATGTTCAATGTTGCAACTCCAAGAACAGACATTCTATATTCCCTTATATAGTTTGGTTACAGCTGGTAATAAGAGTGGTCTAGTTTGGTTGGATGGTAACATATGTGAACAAAAGCAGTGGGGGATGAGGTTGAAGAAGAAGGGTGGAACCATAGAAAGCTTCGTATACTGGTGTTATTCATACTTTATATTATCTTCAAAATGAAAAGATTGGAGTAGATGTAGTTTTAAGATCTCTTTCTACTCTAAATCTTGTAATCTAGTAGGGAAAGCTTCTTTTAATTAAAAATGTTTTCACCAATTACATGTAATAACAAATTTCCATACAACTTTCCCCAAATTATATGATAGAATTTATTTCTTTTCCTCCCTTCCCTTCCCCTTCTTGGTACTGGCAGGTGATTCGATCTGGGTTATACATGTCTTATCATGTAAAACATTTTCCACATTGTTCATTTTTGTAAGTGAGTGATCCTATAAAATCAAAACCCCATGACATAAACCTAAACAAACTAAAGTGAAAAATACTATGCTTTGATCTGAATTCCAGCTCCAACAATCCTTTCTCTGAAGGGGGACAGCATTCTTTACCCTAAGTCCTCAGAATTGCCCTGGATCATTGGATTGCCAATAATAGCCAAGATTATCACAGCTAATGATTAGGGAAAGCTTTTATGCAGGGAAATTAAATGGTGAGATTTATGTTTTGGGAAAATTATTTTGGAACCTGTGTGAAAGATGGATTAGAGACAGGAGGGGCTAGAGGTAGGGAGACCCCCATTAGAAGGCTATTTCAATAATCCAGGGAGAGAAGTAATAAGCTTCTGAACAGTGTAATAAAATCAGTCAACAGGCATTTATTAAGTACTTCTTATGTGCCAGGCACTATGCTAAATGTTGAGGATACAAAGAAAGCCAAAAGAGTTCCTGCCCTCAAGGAGCTCACAGTTGGATGGAGGAGATGACATGAAAACAACTATGTGTAAACAAGATATATATAGGACAAATTGGAGATCAGGGAAGGCTTTGTGTAGAAGATGGGACTTTAGTTGGGACTTGAAAGAAGCAAGGGAGAGAGAGATGAGGAGGGAGGACAGTCCAGGCAAGGGGAAGTAAAGAGAAAAGACTTGATATGAGAGAGGCGGTAGAGGATTAGTTGACAGGGGCTTGGAACTGGTTGATCTTGCCTGTGGGAGGGGGGAGGGTGAAAGAAAAAGAGGAGTCCAAGATAACTCCAACACTTCTAGCCTGGGGTACTAGAAGGAGATGGAGATGGAGATATCATGAACAGAAATAGGGAAGATGGTCAGAAGGACTGGTTTAGAAAGATACATGGAGTTCGTTTTTTAACATGTTGAGTTTGAGATGCTGTTGAGGATGCAAGGCTGGTGCTCAGAAGAGGTCAGGACTAGAGAAGAATGGGAATAGTTATCTGCATAGAGATGGTGGTGTGTGCCATGGGAGTGAGATCACTAAGGAAAGTGCATGGAGATAGGTGAGAAGAAGGCCAAGTAAAGGTAGGACATGGATTTGTATGCAGGATAAAGAACAATGAACCTACACTACAGAGTCTGCCCTGGATTTCTATGTGGCAAGAAGATGCTGACATATTTGGTGCTTCTCTACTAAGACTGAGATGACTTAATTTTCCTTATTCCTAAGGAAGGAGAAGGAGGAGTCAGTAATGTCAGGAAGCCCAGCCTGTCCCAATTGCCATGGCTCTATGAAGTCAAAGGCACTGTCCCCCTTCTGTCTTCTTAGGAGAAGCCTTTTGACCAAGAGATAAGATACTTGCTATACAGGAGAGTGGAAGAAAGAGAGTATACTGGGAAGTGTCTCTCCTTAGCTGATGTAGTGCTTGTTCCCTCTTCCCAGCACTGCCACTGTCATAGGCAAAGTGAGGACCAAGATACCATCTAGAAGTTGCTGTTTCATATGAGACCTCAGTGACCTTTCATTATTGGCCCACATTTCCTGCAGGAAATGGCAGAAATTCAGGCTTAGGCTTAGCACTCCATGATCTCCTGTATGGTTACCCCCTCCTCAACATCCCCTAATTATACATTGCATCCTCAATCCTAGGATTCATGGGATGTGAGGGAGCTTCAGGCTTGCCTTTATTTTCAGCTACCCACTGCCTGTGTGCCACAGTGGGAGAGAACTGGATTAGCTCATGAAGTGATTGCAGACACTAAATGTTGGACTGTGGGACTACTATCAGACTGTGGGGGAAGCTGAAGAAGTGGAGCAAGGGAGCAAACTGTAAAGAAGGAACTGTGTGACATATTGCACCCTGTAGACAAATTAAACAAATGAAGAACTGATTAGGATCAGCCAGCTTCAGTGCAAACACTGATTAGTTTTTTGATCTACAGACTTGAGTGTTTTTTGAGTTCATCTGGGGGGGTTCAGTTCTGGGTTCATGTTTTTAATACTGATTACTGAAGCCCACAACTTCCAAAAGAGATAATATTTCTCAAATTCATTCCTCAGCCTTCCCTCTTCTTTGCTTCCCTTCTTCTGGTCTATAGTATCACCATTCTTCCAGTTACCCAGGTTCATAACCTAAGAGTTGCCCTCTGCACTCTCCCTCATCCCATTCCTTCATGGTTGAATCAATTATCTAATTTGGTTGAATTTATCCTCATAAGACCCCTTTCATTCATCTCCTCTCTACCTGCATGGCTACCACCCTAATTCAAACCTTTATCACCTCTCTCTTGAACTCTTTTGATAGTCTTCTAATTAGTCTTCCTTTCTCAATCTCCCCTCTTGCTTATCAATATTTTGCACAGATGGCAAAGTAATATGCCTAAAGCATAGGTCTGATCATATCACTACCCTGTTACTTCTAGGATCAAATACAAACTCCTCTGGCACCAAAAGTCTTTCATAAGATGGGCAGGCTAGTGCATGATGGGTGGAACTGTGAATTGGTGCAACACTTTAGAAGGCAATTTGTAATCATGCAAATTAAATTACGAAAATGCTCATACTCTCTGTCCCGCAGATTTTATTACTAGCTATATACCCCATAGAGGTTAATAATAAGAATAAAGTCCTAATATACACCAAAATACTTATAGCAGCAGTTTTTGTAGTAGCAAAGAATTAAAAATAAAGTAGTGCCAACTGGATATTGGCTAAAACCTTGGTATGGGAATGTAATGGAATATTACTGTGATATAAAAATTATGACTATGATGAATACAGAGAAGCATGAAAAGGCTTATACGAGCTGATATAAAGTGAAGTAAGCAGACAAGAAACAATATTCACAATGACTACAACAATGTAAATGGAAAGAATAGCAATCATAAAACAATAACAAAAAATAACTATTACAAAATTACAAAGGACAAGTATGGCTCCAGAGAGGAGATATGAACTCATTCAACCCTTTGTTGAGCCCATTCAATTTCTTTATAGAAGTGAGTTCACATATATATGTATATGCATTTATATATATACATATATATACACACATCTGTATATAAAGTATGTATTTTCATATTTTTAATATATTGATTGGATTTGCTTATTTTTTCCTTTAAATATTATTTGATGTAAGAAATAAAGAAGTGGAGGGATACTGAGGAAAGCTGTGATGATACAAAAACAAAAAATAGCAATAGAAATGTATTAAAAATAAAGATAAAGAAGAAAGTCCTTCAGAACCTTGCTTCAATCTACCTTCCCAGGCCTCTTATATACACTGCCCACCTTCACATATTCTATCAACTTGCTGACCTTTTTGCAGCTCCTTACAACATGTTCTGTCTCCTCAAGTTTATACAGGTCTGTAACACATTCCCTCCTTCCTTCTTCTCTCAGAACTCTTCGCTCCCCTTAAAATTCAGTTCAAAGACTAAGAACAAAACTTTTCTTGGCCATACTGCCAAGTTGTTCATGCCTCTCCCCCAAACTGGTTCATATTTATTCTGCATATATTTTGCATACATATACATGTATATACAATATATATGAATTTTGTTGTATATTCATTTTAGTAGTGACTTCATGGTGCCATTTGGGAGTTTTCTTGGCAAAGGTATTGGATATTATTATATATAATAATTACATATTTATATTATATGTTCATATATTATAATATAATAATCATTAAGCATTTCCTTCTCCAGCTCATTTGACAGATGGGAAAACTGTGGCAAATAGGATTAAGGGACTTGCCCAGGGTTGCACAGCTAGTAGCAGAGGCCAGATTTTAACTCAGGACTTCTTGACTCTAGGTCCAGCACTCTATTTGCTTGGTGTTCTGAACACCAAATTTGAAACTTGTGAACTTTTCATTTTCTGGAATTTTCCCAATTTTCCAATTTTTTAAAATTTTCCCCATAGTTAACTACAGGTAACTGAATCAGGGTTTATCAAATGAGCAGATATGGGGGCCCTACTGTATATGTACATATTGAAAGAAAAGAAGAGAATCCCTCTGTTCCTTTAAGATGTAGCTCACACACCCTCTTCACAAAGTCTTCTCTGATCCCTCCCAATTATTAGAGTGTTCTCTCCCAAATTATCTTGTATTCAATTACTTTGTAACTGTTTGTATTTATTAGCTTTATATTTTGTTGTATATAATTTTATATATACTTGTTGTTTATCCTTTTAGAATGTAAGCTCTCTGCAAGTAGGGATCATTTCATTCTTTATACTTGCATTCCTAGTGCTCCCTATAGTGCCTGGAACATAATAGAAACATAACAAATGCATATTGGTTGACTGATTGATTACAGATATATTTGTTGTCTTCCTCATATTATGGAAGCTCCTTGAAGACAAGAATTGTTTTCATTTTCATCTTTGACTCTTCAATGTCAATGTCCCCATTTTCATCTTTGTGCCTAGCAGTGTCTGGCATCTAGTAAGTCCTTAATAAATGGTTGTTGATTAATTTTCTTTCTCTGGGGCTAGCTAAGTGGCTTAGTGGATAGAGAGCCAGGCTGGAGATGGGAGGTCTTAGATTCAGATCTGGCCTTGGACACTTCCTACCTGTGTGACCCTGGATAAGTCATTAATCTTCAATTGCCTAGCCATTACCATTCTTCTGCTTTGATTTTGATTTGGTTTTGATTCAAAGTTAAAAGGTAAGAGTAAACAAATATTTTTTCCTTTCTCTTCTCTCCTCTTTTTATTTCTATTCCCTTGACTTCAATGACAACTTCTTTTAAAATTTTATTTATTTTTAAAATATTTTAATATTTTAATTAATTTTAAAATATTTAAAATATTTTTCCATGTTTCCATGATTCATTTTATCTCCTTCCCCTTTTCCCTCCCCCCTCCCAGAGCTGATAAGCAATTCCACTGGGTTGTACAAATGTTTTCACTTGATACCTATTTCTATATTATCAATGACAATTTCTATGCAAACGAACCCCAAAATGATTTCTGCCAGTACTTTTCTGCTGAGCTCCAGACCCTAATCATCAATTGTTTACAGGACATATCCCCCTGAGTGTCCCATTAGCACCACAAATTCAACATATTCAGGAATCCTGTTGGGACCAAGATGCTTTCCCAATGCTAAAACTGAATGAAGTTTTATGAAGTTTGTTTTTTTTTTTAAACCCTTACCTTCCGTCTTAGAGTCAATACTGTGTATTGGCTCCAAGGCAGAAGAGTGGTAAGGGCTAGGCAATGGGGGTCAAGTGACTTGTCCAGGGTCACACAGCTGAGAAGTGTCTGAGGCCAGATTTGAACCCAGGACCTCCCGTTTCTGGGCCTGGCTCTTAATCCACTGAGCTACCCAGCTGCCCCCAAGTATGAAGTTTTAATGGTGGCATTTTTGGCATGGAGAAGTTGTGAGTGATCTCTTTTATATGTGTTCTCTGACAGTTAGAATTCTAGATCTTTTAGAGCAGAGATATCTTATTTTTCTATTTATATTCCCACAAGGCTTGACATATTGGAAGTATTTACTACTTAATAAATGATATTCCTTTCCATTCCATAATGGCATGCTAGTAGAGAAGATGCTCTAGAATTAGATGAGAAGACCTTCTCAGCATCCTTCCCTTCAAACTCCATCAATAGCCAATATTCTCTTCAACCTTTTCACAAAACTGACTCTGACAAGGGTACATCCACAAAAAAAATCTCCAGTCTGTGTGACCTTGGACCAAGAACTCCTCTGGGCCTTGATCATAGTAGATGTTCCATAAATGCTGACTGAGTTGAATCATTAGCCATTAGTGCCATAACACAGGGCCATTTGTCAGATAGCCAGTTGAGATATTCCTGAAATACAAACACATTCTTGTTTATTATTAAGGGCCATGCTCACTGTGATAGAGCTTCTTACTTAAATCTAGTTAGCCTTGAGAGCAGAAGCATCAGCAGGAAGGTGGATACTGGATTTGCCACCCATTCTTCCTTTGCCTTTTCAGGAGTGGAAAAGGCCATGGGAGAGGGCATGATGGGACTTCAGCTTCTAATCCTATCTCGGTGACTTCCTTGCTATATGTCTCAGAGCCAAAGAAGCACCCTCTCTTGGGGCATTGCAATGAAAAGTTCCTTTCACTGACCCTATCCTACTTTGTCTTATCATGCCATAGACACTCATTTGACATTAAAAAAAGTTATAAGTGATCTCTCCCTCTGACCAAGTCTGAGAGTCCAATATTCACACCTCTCTAATGATCTTATTTTCTCTTCTGTACTCCCCATAATTCAGGATTAAAATGAAACTGTCTCCAGCTTGGCCAGGGGGTATTGACTGAAAGAATAATCTTTCTTTTTCAAAGAAGCCTTTGACCTCCTTAATCATGGGAGTATAATTGTTCCCCAGTGATTATAGTCCACAGCCATCCAAGCACCTCAGATCCAGACTCAGACTCAAATTAGCCTGAGGAATCCTCAGGAAAAGGAGAGAAAGAAGGGAAGGAGGAATCCTATTCTGTGATTACTAGAGTTAGAAGAGTTAAGAAGAGAAAAGAGGAGGGGAGAAGAACCATAATGATCTCTTCCACAGTTCTTTAAGGCTTACAACAGCCTTTCCTCATGGCATCCCTTGAAGGTAGAAGGTACCAGTAAAATAATTCCTATTTGGTACATTAACAGGTACTTGCTCTTGGGATTCCCAACCAAAGTCTCCCCAACTTCAAATTCAGGAGAACCCTTTGCACAATACTACATTATAAATCTTGTTACAAGTAAAAAGGAATAAAGAAGAGGGGGAAAGGAATGAAGAAAGAGAAGGAACTATGGAATTAAAGGGAATGGGGATGGGAAAGAGAAGAAGAATGCACTGATTATTACTAATAAGGTACTTGGCTTTTATGGGATCATAGCATTTAGAACTGGGAGAGATCTTGGAAGTTGTTTAGTTCAATCCTTTCACTAAGAGGAAACTGAAGCCCAAATTGGCAATGGTCTTTGCCCAAAGTCATACAGCTAGTAAGTGGCAAAATTAGGATTCAGATCTAGGCCCTTTGACTTTAAATCCATTGTTTTCCCCTTTAAATCATGTTATCTCTTCTGAATCCTGAGATGTCATTTATCTCTCTCCTTTGTGTGTCTTCCACTGACACTACCTCTCGAGCTCACCTCAAAGCAGCTTAGGGTTGGGGGTGGTGATCAATGATTAGAAAATGGTGAGTGGAGTAGAGTTAATAATTTGATTTTCAAGGAAAAATTTCAGAAAAGAATCTTTTATTTTCTACCTCTCTAGCATTTACCCCTTAAATCTCCCCATCTTTTTGCTTCTCTCTCTCTCTCTCTCTCTCTCTCTCTCTCTCTCTCTCTCTCTCTCTCTCTCTCTCACACACACACACACACACACACACACAGAGTTTAGTGGGAGTTAATAGTTGGGGAGCTATTGTGGTAAAGTGAGCTCTGCCATTGATTTTCTACGTGAACTTGAGCCAGATATTTCCCCTCTCTGAGCCTTAAACTCATCATATCTCCAACTGAGTCTAATATCTTTCTTCTAAACCTAATACTCTTCCTTTTGCCTTCAGAATTCATCTCAGTGGCACCATTATTCACCCAATGACCTTTGTTCATAATCTTGGGTTGACCTTTTGGTGGACTTAGGATCAGGGAATGTTGGCATAATCCTATCTTAGTTATCTGCTGGCTGCATAACCTAGTTAAGTTATTAAACCTTTCTGTACCTCAGTTTGACTAGCTATAAAATAAGGATAATAATCACAGCATTGTTGTGGGGATCAAATAAGATAATGCATGTCAAGTACATTGTGAAAATCTGAATGACATATCAATGTGAGTTATTATAATTGTCTTTGATTTCTCTTCCCATTCACCTCTACTTCATATTCAATCAATCAGTTATCAAGTTCTGTTGATTCTTCCTCTATAGCATCTCTTGAAACTTGTCTCCTCTTCTTCTATTTTCCAACCTTACCATCCTGGAATTACCTCATTACACCTTCCTGAATTATTGCCATGGCCCCTCTACCTTCTCCATCTTCTAAGCCATCCTTCTTACACTGCTATGTGCATCTTTCTTATGTTTGGATATGGCCTCTGATCAAAAATCTTGAATAGCTTCCCTATTGTTTCCTGAGTAAAGATGAAATTCTTTATGTGACATTTGAAGTTTGCCCTAATCTTCCCACCTTTCCAACCTCATTTTACCCTATTACCCTTCCTGTACTGACTGATCCAGACACCCTAGACTACTGTCTACCTCTCAGGCTTACAGTGTTCTTGTCCACCCATATGCTTGCTTACAATATACTCCTGTTTTTATTTCTTTCCCTATTTTTACCTTTGAATTCTGACCCATCTTAAGGGTCAAAGGGATCGTCCATCAGCTGGGGAATGGCTGAACGAATTGTAGTATATTATTGTAATGAAATATTATTGTGCCATAAGAAATGACAAATGAGACAAAAAAACATTGAAAGACTTATATGCTGTGATACAAAGTGAAATGAGCACAACCAGGAGAACACTGTACACAGTAACAACAATAATTTACAATAAGCAACTGTAAATAGCTTAAGTATTATCAACCACGCAAAGATCTAAGACAACTCCAAGGGAATAATGATGAAAAAGGATATATAAGGGATAGCTGGTAGCTTAGTGATTAAAAGTCAGGCCTTAGAGATCCTGGATTCAAAACTGGCCACAGATACTTCCTACCTGTGTGACCATGGATAAGTCATTTAACTCCATTACCTAGCCCTTACCTCTCTTCTGCCTTGAAACCAATACACAGTATTGATTCTAAGATAGAAAGTAAGGGCAAAAAAAAAAAAAAAGGATATCCACTGCCATAGAACAAACAGAGTCCAAATGCAGATTGAAACATATCATTCTTTATTTCCTCCATGAAATTTTCTCTAGTGTAAGTAATACGTGTCTTGTTTCACAACATGATGAAGGTAGAAATATGTATTATATGATAATATATGTACAACCTATATTATATTATTTGTCTTCTTGGGATGGTAAAATATCAGAAAACAAGTATTAAAAATTATATTGCTATGTAAGCTGGAAAAATTAAAATTAAAAAAACAACTCAATGCCACTTCTTCCAGGAGAAATGGAAAGGATTTTAGTAACCACCTAGTCTACTTTTTCATTTTTGTTTTGGGTAAAGATATTTTATTTTACCAATTACATGTAATAATTTTCCACATAAGTTTTTTGAAGTTATATGATCCAAATTATCTCCATCCCTCCCTCCTTCCCCTCTCCCTTCCCCAAAATGGTAAGCAATTTGGTCTGGGTTATACATGTATTATCTTTCAAAACATATTTTCACATTGTTCATTTTTGTAAGAGGATAATCATATTAAACCAGAACTCCAAATAAAAACCCAAATAAACTATAGTAAAAAATAATATGCTTTGATCTACATTCTGACTCCAACAGTTCTCTCTCTGGAGGTGGATAACATTTTCTATCAGAAGTCCCTCAGAATTGTCCTGGATCATTGTATTTCTGATAGTAGGTAAGTCTTTCACAGTTGATCATTCCACAATATTGCTATAACTATGTACAATGTTATTCTGGTTCTGCTTATTTCACTCTGAATTAGTTCATATAGGTCTTTCCAGGTCTTTCTGAAATCATTTTGTTCATCATTTCTTACAATACAATAGTATTCCATCACCATTATATACTACAATTTGTTTAGCCATTCTCCAACTGATAGACATCCCCTCAATTTCCAATTCTTTGCCCCCACAAAAAAGGCTGCTATAAATATTTTTGTACAAGTAGGTCCTTTCCCCCTTTTTTATCTCTTTGGGACACATCACCTACTAGTGTTATTACAGGACCAAAGAGTATGACCAGATTTATAGTCCTTTGGGTATAGTTCCAAGTGCTCTCAAGAAAAAATAGTTGACTCAGTTCATAACTCCACCAATAATACATTAGTATCCCAATTTTGCCACATCCCCTCCAATATTTATCACTTTTCTTTACTGTCATATTGTCTAATCTGATAGGCATGAAGAAAACAACCTCAGAGTCGTTTTAATTTGCATTTCTCTAATCAAGAAGGATTTCAAACATTTTTTCATATGATTATTGATAGCTTTGATTTCTTCATCTGAAAACTGCCTATTCCTATTCTTTGACCATTTGTCAATTGGGTAAGGGCTTGTGGTCTTATAAATTTGACTTAGTTTTCAATATATTTGAGAAATGAGGCCTTTATCAAAGAAATTTGTTATAAATTTTTTCCCAGTTTATTGTTTCCTTTCTAATCTTGGTTACATTGTTTTTGTTTGTTCAAAACCTTTTTAATTTAATAGAGTCAAAAATCATTCATTTTATATCTTATAATATTCTCTGTCTCTTGTTTGGTCATAAATTCTTCCCTTCTCCATAGATTTGACAGATATTTTGTGTTCCCCAACTTACTTTTGGTATCACCCTTTATGTCTAAGTCATATACCCATTTTGACTTTAGCCTAATATAGGGTGTGAGATATTGATCTATATCTAATTTTTGCCATACTGTTATCTAATTTTCCCAGCAGCTTTGGTGAAATAGTTCTTATTTGCAAAGATGAGATCTTTGGGTTTATCAAGCACTATATTACTAATGTCATTTGCCCCTGATCTGTTCCATTGATCCACCACCCTTCTATTTCTTAGCCAGTATCAGATTGTTTTGAGGAGTACTACATTATAGTATAGTTTGAGATCTGATACTACTAGACCTCCTTCCTTCACATTTTTGTTAATTCCTTTATATTCTTGATCTTTTCTTCTTCCAAATGATGTTTTAAATTATTTTTTCTAGTGTTATAAAAATAATTTTTGTTAGTTTGATTGGCATGGCCCTGAATAAGTAAATTAATTTAGGTAGAATTGTCCATTAATGTTTTTTCAGTTGTGTAGATCTGACTTTATTTGACTGAAAAGTGTTTTGTAATTGGGTTCATATAATACTCATGTTTATCGCAGCGAGTAGATCCTCAAGTACTTTATATCGTCTAGAATTATTTTAAATGGAATTTCCCTTTCTATCTCTTGCTGCTGAACTTTGTTGGTAACTTCTTTCGTTTTATAGATAAGAAAATGGAAGTTCAGAGAGGAGGGAGGGATTGACTCAAGGCCATATATCACTCATGTAGTAAAAGCAGGATTCAAATGTGCCTAGTTTGAATCCAGATCCAGAGTTCTTTCTTCCGCATCTGGCTAACTTACTGGAAAAGGAAGAGAAGGGACCAAGCATAGCCTGAGAGCCCACTGTGTGCCTGGCATTGTGCTAAATGCTTTAGAAACATGAGAAACTCATGTGCTGACTCTGCTGGTGTTATCAGGAATTTCTGAGGCTGAGCAAAGGGTATTGAGGGTGCTAGGAAAGTGCCAGGTGCTAGCCTGGACTTTCACCTTGGCTTCCCAGAGTCACTTGTGTGTTTGCCCTAATGTTACTTCCCTTCTTTCTAGGCTTAATGCAACTAGATGGGAAGGAATGGGACAGTCAGGTGCCTCACTAAGAATTCCCAGGATGGCAGAATTTAGGGCAGAAATGGTTATCTTCATTGTTGCAGAACCCTTATAAAATGTTTATATCCACAGGGGATGTGTAGACCAAAGGCTCAAGGGAAGACACTGATCATGTCTCTGGAATATTGTCCACCCCCTCTCCAAAGGAGACTCTGATACCTTCTTTAAGCAGACAGGACACTGGCCACTCTGTTGTCCTGTAAGAGAAGGATACTAGACTAGAAACATATCTGCCTGCCCTCTTAAGTATTGTTAGTCCAAGAGCACAATTTTGGGAGAACAAAAATCTGCTTTTCTGGCCTCTATCTCTTGAGGAGAGAAGGTGCCCCAAGATTATATCCACTGGTGGGGTCCCTTCCTGCCAAATGCTGGTTACAAAAAAAAATTCATCATAGTTAATGAATAATGAGTAAACCAATTTATCCTAGCAGAAAGCATTCAGAAATTGGAGAAGTTATACAGATTAAAACATGCTAGACTATGTAGAATAAATGAGTTCTCCCTCTGGGCCTGGAGTATCTCACCTCAACCAAAAGAAGGATCCTAATTTTATCCAAGCAGAAATTCTTTGAAGTCTCTAGAGAGGCAAACTGAAAATCACAGGCACACTGGAGAGTTATATTTCCCTTTGTGTCTGTAAAATAGTCTTTTTCTTTTTCCTCCCTGGAGTCAGTCCTGAAGAGATTTTGAAATCTTGAAAAATGAAGAATGTCTCTTACTTTTTCAAAGGTTCTCATACTAGCTCTGTCCTTCACACAAGCATCAATCAGTAGAGTCTCACGCAAAATGCTCCAGGCTTGACTGGAAACCCAGGTTATATTTTTAATTTTATTAAGTTAAAATTTTTGTTATATTTTTGTTTTAAGGTTTTTGTTTTTAAAAATCACCTTCATCACCTCAACATAACCTTTATCCTTTTCCTACTCAGTAAACAAACTTTGTCCTTTGTGAGAAAAAAGAACCAGAATATACATGGAAATCTGTGATTCATATAGTGTTAGAAAAGAAAAATACCTTGAAGATCACCTAGCTCATCCCTCTCATTTTACAGCTGAGGAAACTAAGGTTCGGAGAATAAAAGATGCCTATGTTCACCTGGTAAGTTAGTGGCAGAACTAGGGTCCAGTCCCAAGTTGCTTGACTCCCATTTCAGTCCTTACATGTCAACATTCTGCCATTGTCTCCTTTCTTTAAAGTTCTTCTAAAATCTTCTTTCAAGCCTGTTCTTTAAACCTTTCACATAGACCTAAACAAATACACTTTTTCTCCTCCTGACTGAATGTTAGTCTCTCAAGAACAACTACCTCACTTTTGTTATTGATTCCCAAACACTACTGGTACCTAGTAGGCTCTTAATAAGTGTTTGTCAATTGGCTAATTTATTTGTCCCACTCCTGAACACCCCTGCTTCTGGGGATTATTTCCATATCCCCTTCCCAAGGGGCTTTGCTGACCATCAGCTAACTTTCTTTTGCAAAGGTAAAAAGCTTACAAGATCCAAAGGATTGGATGGTATTATTTCCAACATCATAATGAACAGTAGGAGAGATTTATTCAGCTGCAGCAAGAGAATCCCTTTTCAGACTCTTACATAATTCCCTAGAGGAAGCCATATACTTTCTACTAAGAGTTCCTAACCTTTTCTGTGTCATGGGCCCCTTTGGCAATCTTGGAAAACCTATAGACCCTCTCTCACATGATCCTTTGTTTTGGCTGGAGCAGATATACACTCTCCAAGAGAGTGAGGCCATTAGCAAGCGTATGAAGTGGTGAGCAAACGTTAAATACCGTGACAATTTTTTCTCGTCAAAATGCATCAAATACCAAATTTTATGAGTTCTGAAACCGTCAAGTACAAAGATTTGACTGTATCCAGTCCTAATCTTGCTCCTGAGCTCCAGTCCTCCATCACCAAGTGCCAGCTGGATATCTCTACCAGATGTCCCATTTCAAACTCAGGCTTAACATATCTAAACAGAACTCATTCTTTTTCCTCCTAAAGCCACCCCTCCTCCAAACTTCCCTATTGATATTGAAAGTCACCCACATTTACAGCCTTAAAATCATCCTTGACCCTTTCCTCTTCCCCCTTTCTCTCCCATGTCCAATCAATTGCCAAAGTTGTTAATTCTGTCTCCATCATCTCTTACATCCGTCCCCTCCTTCCTATTCACATGGTCCCTACTCTAGATCAGTCTTTCCTCACTTCTCACACAGATTCCTGAAATAGAAATAATTGATCTACCTGCCTCATCTCTTCTCATTCTGATCTGACCTCCTCACAGTTGCCAAAATAATTTTTCTACATGATAGATTATTCATTCACTCATTCATTCATTTATTATTTATCTTGCTCAAAAATCTTCAATGGCTTCCTATTTTCCCTACAATAAAATATAAATTCTGCAGCCCACCATTTAAAACCTCCAACAATCTGGCTTCTACCTCAGAAGTATACTTTTTTTATATTTCATTTTTCCTCAATTACATATAATAACAATTTTTTAACATCAAAAAAAGAATTCAAGTCCTAAATTCTTTCCCTCCCTTACTTCCGCCTCACCTCACTGAGATGATAAGTAATCTGATGTTGATTTTACATGTGTTATCATGTAAAACATTTTTCTGTACTAATCCTAGAAGTTCATACTTTTTATATTATTCCCTTCTAGGTATATTATGTTCCAGCCAAACTGTCTTAATTGCTGTCCCTTGAACTCAGTACTCCATTTCAAGTCTCTAGACCTTCGGAAAGATAATTCTTTGTTCCTATAATGCTCTCCATAGCTAAAGCTCTCTGTCTGCTGTCTGTTCTGGCTAAGGCAGACCTAGCTTTTCTATTTCCTGATGAATTATCCTGACCATTCTTGACCACTTCAACTAGGCTTTTTCAACCCCTTTCGCTAAGCTTTCAGTGGCTCAAATCAGTGATTTACTTTTCACTTGAGATGTAAAACTCTTTAAATCTCCCCCTGTGAAATCATCAGTCCTCCTATAAACATTCCATAGTTTCCAAACAGTTATATAATTTTAAAAGACTTTGTGAATTTTACTATCTTAAGTCTTAAAAGAGTTATACACAAATGAACTAAGGAATTACAATCCCCTACAGCTACAGCCATCTATCAGTTCCTAAAGCAGTCCCCTTTCAGTCTTTGAAAACAATTTCTTTTTAGTTAGATTTTATAAGTTTATAAATAAATTATATATGTACATATAAAATATTAAAAAAATTTTTGGCCCTTTAAAACAAGGGTGTCAAACTCCCTGAGACTGCATATTAGAACTGACAAGTCGATGTTATCTATTTTAATGTATTTTTTTCAACATTTCCCAATTACATTTTAATCTAATCCAATGCAGTTTTTCAGGCTGTTTGCAGCCTGTGATTTTGAGCTTGACACTTCTGATATAAACAATCAAACTAATCATATATAAAAGTGGTATTATTCCATATCCTTTTATTATTATTATTATTATTATTATTATTATTAAACCCTTACCTTCTATCTTAGAATCAGCACTGTGCATTGATTTCAAGGCAGAAGAGTGGTGAGGGCTAGATGGAGGTTAAGTGACGTGCCCAGGGTCACACAGCTAGAAAGCACCAGAGGCCAGATTTGAACCCAGGACCTCCCATCTCTAGGCCTGGCTCTCAATTGACTGAGCTATCCAGCTGCCCCCATTCCATCCTTTAAAAGGTGACTTACGACTTTATATTTATGCCACAGTTCTTTTCTGTCCTCTTTTCATTCAAACTACTCATAGATTATCTGAAAAATGTGTTTCTTTCCATACACATTCTCCCAGTTTTTGTTAAATCAAAGTTCTTTTTCTTTTAAGCACCAAATTATTCTTGTATAAACTTTACATCCTATATTTTGCATCCTTTACTATTTGAATAATTATTTTTATTGATGTAAAATTAATTTTTCTGCCCCTCAGCACCAAAAGGCTCCATATGAAAGGTCATTACCTTAGAAGCACGAATATGCTAAAGCCAATTGTTAAATTTTCTGGAAGAGTGTCTATACTTCAGAAATTAACAAATGCTACCAATCACAGCTTGATTTATTGCTTTGCTGATTGCCTCCACTTAAGAAAGTGAGGGATAAAATGTTAATATTGTGGATTAACTTTAAAAGCATTTCATACATTTTTAAAGCATTTGTTGTTAAAACATCTACCAACCCATCCCTGCTTAAAGGGGGTGTATTTAAATGCATGAATGGGATTCCCCATTGACCAAATTAAATTTTTGAACATTTCAGTCACTTTAGCAAAAGAATGCTTGTAAAAACCATTGATTATATTACAAACTCTGTTTTATTTCCCCAGTGCACACAAGAATCTCATGAGGAAGACGTTCTAAATTTTATTATATTCATTTTATAGATGAAGAAACTGGTATTCAAAGTGGACTAGTCTACACAGTAAGAACATGGAATCTCTGAGCTTACACATCATCCAGAGAACCCTTTCCCCCTTTTGTATGCCCCCCACCCCTGGCACTTAGGGACTTGTATTATTGATGTGACTCACAGCACTAATCTGGGTGGGCTCTGACAAAAATACAAGGGACTCTCAGGGTTTGATCCTCCATTTCAGTGCTCTTTGCCACCAAACTTTTTTCTTGCCAGGTCTCTTGCCCTTGGCACCAATTCTTCTACTAGCTCCTCTAGTACTATTCCACTTATCTTTTCTGGAGCTACTAAATCCTTTTCCCAAGCTACTTTGGATTATACCCATCTCTGTATAAGTTCTAACTCCCAACCCACCACCTTCACCCTAATTAAATTTCTTAAGGTCTAGAACTGTGTCATTAAATATATATATATATACCTAACTCTCTAGCACTGCTTCTCAATCACAGTGGATGCTTAGAAAATGACTGATTAATTAGCAGGGCTGGGCTCCTTTCCTCTGCCACCCTCCAATTGTGGGGTCCCTGACACCCAAAATCTGAGACATATTGAAGTGGGGTACCTCAGATAACAAGTCCAGACACCCAGAAGTTCAAATTAATGGAACCAATAATTATTTATTAATCTGTTGATTAATAAACGTACCTAGCTGGCCAGGACAGCCTTCCTAGTGAAGGTTGCCCCGAATTGAAATCAAAATGCATTTTTATAGGGTTCAAGATACAAAGAAAATGTTCACAAATGATACACAACCTTGGGGAAGTAGCAGCAACCCTTATCATCTGTCTGGAAGCTATTTTTGGTCAGTATCGTGGACTTTGGGACTTCCCCTATATATCAAAGAGATTCACTTTCTCATGGATCCTGATTGAGCCGACCTTCACAGAAAAAGCTCGTTTCTGATTTTTACTTTTTCCCAGGGTAAAACAGATCTTGTGGACAATGACTTAGTTTACCTCACTTCAATATCTCTGTATCTCCCAGACTGTGAGCTTCCTAAGGGCAAGACCTGAGTGTGCTTCTCTTTCTTCTTGCTCAGACTATGAGCTCCATGAAGTTTGTGCTCTAGCCTGTTCCTTCTCCTTCCCCAGCAGTATAAGGAATCCCCAGCTTGGCTCTGGTACCAAGGAACACAGAAAGAACTTGCTCACTGTGAAAGACCTGTACCCATGGGGGAAGATGGAATTTTGCTGACTTCTAAACCTTGCCCTCTATAGCTGAAAGTCACATACAGTAACCAAGACCAATGACAACTTTGAGAATCATTGATTTAATCAAATCATTTTCTTTTACAGAAGAAGACAATGAGGCTGAGAGAGAGGAGATCTGCCTGCATTCGCAGAACTAAGTTCTCCAATTCCAAATACCCCTTTCCTTCTACTATACTACTCCGACTCTTGGCAGTCCTGGCAATCTCAGTTATGCCACTCATGAGAAACTTTGGCCAATTGAACTGGTTTGGTTGGGGCTGGTGCATTTATTTGTATCTTTCTCTGTAGCTCTGCATGAGAAAGATAAAAAATGCTAATCTTTCTCATTAGTTTCCTGTCACACAGAGATGCACGTACACATTCTACAAAGACAGAAATTCAGAACCTGAGATGCTCTAGGTCATAGATCATATTCCTTTTGGCTCTTTGGGTTAATGCTTTTCTGAATCCATGAGCTGGACCCACAGCACATGATACATACCTGCCCATATTATGTATATCAATGGATGCAACTGGTCTGGGGAGAGGGGGATATGCCACAGAACTCTTGTTCACCAGTGAGACATATGATTCCAACAACAGGGAGATGTCACCAAAAGTCATCCAATTTTCACCCATTTTTAGGGTCCCCTGGTCACTGTGTGCCTGGGGTTATAGGACTGAATTTGGGATTCCATCCCGTCCTCTTCTGTAAATCCCTGCCCATTCCACCCTACCTCCCACCCCTTCCAGTCTTGGCTTAGAATTTCTCTCTTCCAAGAAATCTTTCTTCAGTAACTTAATCCCATATTGATATATCTTTTATCCATTGTGTCTCCAATTCTTAACAAGTCACACCACAAATTAGGGACCAAAATCTGAGTCTCCTGATTCTTAGGCTCTCTCTGTTATACTCTGGAAGTACTAACTGGGATTGCCAAGTCTCTCAAAAGCCAGGATGGTACAATGGAAAGAAATGGAGATTTGGAGAATCTGGGTCAGAATCCCAGCTTTGGTGCAAACTTGGGCAGATCTCCCCTCTCTCAGCCTCATTGTCTTCTTGTGTAAAATAAAATGATTTGTCTAAATTGATGATTCTCAAAGAGTGGTGTGGAGATCTCTGTGAAGTCCCTGAGATCCTTGCAGGAGGTCTATGAAGTCAAAACTGTTTTTATAATATTCCATTTCTAATGTGAGTAAGTACTGCTTCTACACTTGGGGTGTGCTAGAGCCAGCTCAGATCAGTTCCTAAGAGCTTATTGTTAAATTTTTAATGTGAGCATTTACATCTCTGAAATAGACAAATGCTATAAATCAGGGTTTGATTTATAGTTTTGTTGATTGTATCTAAGCTTAAGAAAGCGAGGGAGAAAATGTTAATGATATAGATTAAATTTAAAAGTGTATCATGGGTATATTTTTTCTCCAGAGAGTTGGATTTTAAACATTTATAAGCACACTGCTAAATATAAACCCCATAAACAAAAGCTCTTTGGGAAGGGGTTCTTTAATAATCTTAAGAGTGCAATGGGGTCTTAAGATTAAAAAATTTGAGAACTGGTAGACTAGATGTTACTTTTTTTTCTTTCTTTTTTAGGTTCATTCCTTTTGTTTTTTCCCCCCTCAATTACATGTAGAAACAAATTTTCAGCAATTGTTTTCTGACATTTTGTGATCCAAATTCTCTCCATCCTTCCCTCCCTACTTTTTGAGATGGTAAATAATTTGATATAGGCTATACCAGTGCCATTGTGCAATACATTATTTCCATATTCCCCAAATCATGAAAGAAGATTTATATCACACATACAAGAAAAAAACTCATGAAGGAAATAAAGTGAAAAATGGTAGTTTCCATCTGCATTTGGACTCTATAGTCCTTCTATGGCTGTGGATAGCATTTTTCATTGTGAGTTCCTTGACATTCTATTGGATCCTTGCTTTGCTGATAAGAGTTAAGCCATTCACAGTTGGTCTTATATTATTAGAAATATGACTCTGAATGCTCTTTTCTGCCCGCACATGAAGAGAATCTCTCAGCTTAGCTGGCTGCAGCTCTAGCAAGCACTGCTACTTGTTGGCAATTCTAAGACACAAGGGACAGGCACACACATATGGAAGCTGACCCAAGTGTGTGCCAGGCTCAGAGCCCCTTCATTCCTAGCACACTGGCCATCTGTGCACTATGAAACCAGGCCACTTGAGGACCATTGAAGGAAATAGGGAAGCTTAGCCCAGATAAGGACAGACTTCGGGGAACATGATCACTGCCTCTAAGCATCTGCAGAGCTGTCATGTGGAAAAGGGATTCTGTGTGCTCTCTGTGGCCCCAGAGGGCAGAACTAGGAGGAATTGGGGCAGAGTTAAGGCCTTGAGGTCTCAGAAAAGAAGAATGTTAGGAGACAGCAGAGCTATCACCACTTACATGATCTCTCTCAGGGGATCCAGGCCAATATCTCCATGGGCCAGGAATGGATTCTTTGGCTTCTTCGCCTCCCAACCTACTAACCTGGAATCTTCTCTATACCTGTACTCAGTGTAGTACCTGGCATGTAGGAAGAAATTTAATAAATATCTATTGACTTGGTGCTTGAGAAAGAACTGGTCTGAAGCCATAAGCAAGTTTCCTAACCACTCATTGACCTTAAACAGTTCTCTAAGACTGAAAACTGAAGAGTGGTTGTAGATCTATATGGGCAGAGGGCATTTTCCTTACTGAAAAGTCTCTAATGCCAGCAAAATCGCAATTAAAAAAAGTCAAAAAATTAAAAATAGGAGCTCTTAACCATCAGAGCTCCTAACCATGAAGCTCTTGACCATCAGAGCTTACTCGCTGTCTGTTTACCTTGTACCAAAACTTTCTGTGTCTGCGTGTCTTTATTCTCGCCTTATGTTCTCTTTCCATTAATCCTTAACCCGTAACCCATTTTCACTCAGTCCTTGGTTCCCCTTTCTAAGTGTCCAACTCACTAGGAATCTTCGTTAAGTTGCTGGACGGCTTCATCTGGCACCCATGGTGGATTGACACCTGAGAGGAAGATTGCAGTGCAGGACCCGGGACGGTCAACGGACCTCAGGTGGCCTCTGGGGTGAGTCGCTGACCACTAGAAAATGGGTCAGAAACTTTCTTCTCACACTAGTTACATACGATCGCTAAAATCTTTAGTGCACAGGCAAGGATACAGAGTACCAGAAGTTAAACTTCAGGCATTGTTTAAGGTAATTTTGAAATGTGATCCCAAGTTCCTAGAAATAGAAGTACTCAATGTACCAATGTACGACAATGGGACCAACTTGGACAGTCTTTAAAGAAAGCACAAGAAAAGGGACTTAGAGTCGCATCATCAGTATGGTTAACTTGGAAGGTAGTTAGAACAGCTTTAGAGGCAGAAACCATTCAAGATTCATTGTCCCAATCTGCCTCACTCTTAGACTTTCCTTCTAACCTGAATTTCGTCTATCTTGCTCCACCCATCCCTCTAATGACTTCTTTTCCTTCACAGAATCAAGCTGACTCTCAGCTGGACCTTCCCCTCGAGCTATCTCCTGAGCTCCAGCCTTCAAAGGCTGATTCTCCGATTCGCTTATTGCTTCCACACTTACTGATCCTCTACCTACCCTAACCTCTCCACTTTCATTTGTTCCTGCTGACTCTATCCCTCCACCATCTTACTCAGTTTCTCTTAGAGCCTATAGGCTTTCTGACACTCAGTTTATTCCTCCTCCACCTCATGCAGCTTCTCTTGACTCTGATGAACTGACTAGTGCTCAGCCCACACCTCTTCTTCCTCCTTCTCCACTCAGTACTAACTGCAGGTTTACAACCAGCCTAAACCTAGAAGAGAAAGCAGAGAAATCAGCTTCTCCAACAGAAATTAAAAATAATCCTGAGAATGCAAAAGTAAACTTAGAAAAGCAGAATGTTGAATTCCAAACTCTTGAAGCTCTCAGGAATAGTGTCATTCAGTATGGTAATGCAGCCCATGACACCACGGCACTGATAGATGAGATTAGCCAGCAATCTCTACCACCAGATTTTTGGTATGAATTAGTTGGATCTGTGCTTAATGCCAAAGATTTCATAATATGGAAGTTATTGTTTCAGGAATTATGTGAGGAACAAGCTAGAATCAACAAAAAACACCATGTAGATATTGCCTATGATGAATTAACTGGCACGGGTAAATTTAGAAGCCTTACTAGGCAATTGTTATATTCAGAACAAACCTTTAATCCAATTGGACTAGTTGCTCAAAGAGCATGGCAGATTGTAACTACAAAACGCAATGCTACAGATTTCTTTGAGGAGACAACTCCTCACTGAGAGGCTATAAAAGCATGCCGAGATATAAAAACTTTAGACCACAAGAATCTGATGGCAGATCAATTTAAAAAGACAAAACCTGTCTGCTTTGCTTGGCACAAAGCTGGACATTTTACAGGATCCTGTCCCAAATTAAAGTTGAAGTGGACTCATAAATTTTTCAAAGGGTGTCCCAAAGTACAGCATTGGGCCTCACCATATCTCCCGAAAACACAGACTAGGACAGCCACAACCAAACAGCATTTAAACTGTTTGGGGGGCCAGCCTTGAGCCCCTTAAAAATTCAGGGCACCAGAGATAAGTCTTTGATTCCCCCAAAATTTAACTCAGGTAAGAGTAGAAGCCTCATTTCTCAGGGACTAAAAACCTGCCCTGAGGTCATTGGTGAAAATACTAAGGGAAAGATACTAGTCAAATCCAAAGCATTTCACATTTTTTCAATTGGAAATGACAAAAAACTTGCACAACCAATTCTATCTCCAAACAAATCTTTGCTAAATGCAAAAGTTAGTGTGAAGTCAAATTTAAAATTAAACTTTTCAAATTTAAATTGGACACAACAAATTACTAATAAAAGATTGATTATGTTCTACATGAAAAGTAAGACATTTTCTGGTATTTTTCATATACCACAAGCTCTTTGGGAAAGAGATATTTTATCTGAAGTGAATTTTAGTCTAAATACTAGTACTATAGCACAAAAAGACTTTTCAATTAGACACGTGCTTAAGATCATAGCACAGACTTGTAATATCATATGTGACTTATATGTTGTCTATCTGATCATTCGTTTAAAGGCTGAAAAAATTAAACTAATGCAAGATACAGAAACTGTTCTGTTATTTCACACCACCCAGAATGCAATCTTGCAAAGTCAAAAGGAAAATTTTATTTGCTCTCACAATCTCCATAGACCTCAGACTGAGAGAATTTCAAAGGCAAATGGCCTAGTAACCACTGCTTTGCAGGAAACAGTTAATTTGTACTCAATATTACATCAGAGTGCAAAATTTTGTGAACCTCAATTTTCTATACAAGTCAATGAAATTGATTGGCAATGCAAATCTTGTGCTCCTTATTCTGACACTCCTCAAGGAGGCTACTGCAAAGTGGTAAGACCTGCACAATTGTGGTAAAGGGATGCATTACAATATGCCTCCTTTGTAAAAATAAAAAAATGGATATGTAATTGGAGATAATTACTCTCATGCTGTATGGGCAAAAGCTCAAAATGGAGAAGTATGCAATGTTGTTGCACAACTTTCAAATATTCTTGCACATTTGGCTATTCCAAAACAGTTAAAAAATTGGAATAATAATACTTATACCAGCAAGAGATGGGCAAAATTGGACAAATCATGGAACATCTCTCTTAAGGCTGGTATCCCAGGAAATTGGGAATTACCAATTGGGAAAAGAGCTAAAGGAAATATAAAAGCCCAAATTCAAAATTCAGAAGCCCAAATTCAAAACCAAAAAGGATGTTATCAGGCACTTTCTAACAAACCAGTTCCAAGAAAAAGACCCAATGAGTTTTTCATTTGGGGTCGAGATTTTGCTTCTATTTTCACAGGTATCAGGAATGCATGGAAGAAAACCAGAGTCATCAAGCATTCCCAGAAAAGACCAACCCAGAGAGCAGAAAAAGCTGATGTCTGTCCAGCACTAACCATAGGACAGCACAGCTACCAGATCCCAGAAAAACAGCATATGAACAAACAAGGCACAGCCACTGACTTGAGAACAGGTCTAATGAACTATCCACACAGATGAACTTTTTCATTAAGAGACAGTTTAACTGCAAAAGACTTATTAACTTGCTTACAGACATTTTATTCTAAAAGCGTATGGGTATTTATTGAAGATCAACTTTTTACTTGCACCCAAAAAATTTAAATTGTATTGTACAATGTATATCTTGCAATTATTTTTGTTGGAATTGTTCCATGTTACTCAAATTTGATCTGAAAATTATTTTTCTATTGAAAGCATACAACCAATAATTCCAAAATCTCATCTTAACAATCCATTGTACAGAGATATTAGGGTATAATGTTTAGGCAAAACTACAACATTATTGTAATATTGGCAGTTTCAAAATCTTACATTGGTTCGATTATTCTCTTATTATTGGTTCAATTGTTCTCTTGCAAACAGAAATTGTTTCTATTCTTCCAAACATATAAGTCATAACAGCTTTTAGTCAGCCTTTATAATATGTCTTTTCTATAATTAGACTTGAACTGTTTTTGTAATGTCATAACAGTACTTTGGATACTGTTCACTTGCATAAGAAATTGTTTCTATTGTCCTAAATGTATATATGTGCTAATTCTCTTAACCTGTTTATGCTATATTTGCAAAATATATATATGTATATGTCTTTGCTAGAATTTAACTTGTATAAAAAACTATTTGGATAGAAATTGCTAAAACAACAACAAAAAAAAACTACCTTTTAATTGAAAGACAGATGTAATGATTCAGCAACCAAATAGTATGTTATAATTTGGGAATATTTGTACTTTTGTATGTGCATCAATTGTTGTATTATCCTGTGTTGAAAAACCCTTTACCTGGTGAAAAATCTCGTGCACTCGCACTATGAATTTGGTTTAGGAAACTGATCTCATTTTGAGTGAGAAACTTTTGGTTGGCTAAAATATATTTCCACATGAAATGTGAGCCACCACTCTAACATTTTCCATTGTTTATTTTATTTTTCATCTGTAATGAGGCATTTGATTTTACGTTTTTCTTTTCTTTCCTTTTATTTTTCCCATTTTATTTTTTCATTCTACTTTGGATACTGATGTATATGGGAATCAGTACCAAGATTTTGTTTTTGTAGATTAAGATCATTTTTTATATATTGGCCCTATTTGTTTATCCAAAAGCTTAAGGATGTAGGAACCTGCAAGTATTTGGTAAACATCATAGGCCTAGTATGAATTATTATGTCTGATTTCAGAAGTATGGACCATGATAGAGCCGTTACAACTGGCCAGAAAGCCTAAGATCGAAAGAGACCTAATATCCATAGAAGATAGATGGATGTTGGTTACTAAGGTCCTCGTTGGAGGTAAAAGGATGCAGTGTTTTGACACCCTCAAACGCAGGTCGGACTTCTACCAAGTTTCCAACTAATATCTCAATGTGGCTGGCATCTTGGCTCCACCATCCAGTAAATCTGACATAAAATCAGACAAGGGAATAAGACTTCCCTTTCGGCTCAAACTAGACCCTTCTCTCACTTTAAGACTTGACAACTTCTTACACCTTTGACTGCCAATGGATAACATACTATACTATATGTCCCACGTGTTTGTGAAACTTATGTTTCACATTAATTTGGGCCTTCTTACATTTTCTAACGTTATTATTATTTTTTTTAACAAGAATCTTTTGATTGCTAGATTTCACTTTGCATCTTTTTCAAATTTTTAATCCTCTTCCTACAATTACAGTTTTTACTTTTTTCTTTGAGATTTTCCCTTTTTCCTTTTAGAATTTTCCATTCTTTTTTGTTTTTAAATTCATTAAGTTTTTTTTTCCACTCTAATAATTTTTTTTCTTCTTTTTTAATAAAAAAAGGGGGATATGTAGCAATCCAGGTATACATTAATCGTGATATTATTTTAAGAAGTATTCAAAAACTTAACTCTTATACTGCTAATGATTGATCCCTGCAAATCTTGAGTCTAATTGAATGTTGACCTTGCCAAATCCCTAGCCCTTCCCTAAGGCTACACCCCAGAAGAGAGTCAGTTATCTCAGTCTCCTTACTTTTCCTTCAATGATCAATTAACATAGGTATCAAACATCAGTAGATGCCTTAGGCCATATCCACCCTGGATCCGGATCTTAGCCCTACCTATTGTTTTAGGTTTTGACAGTTTGTATTTTATGATGATTACCTCTTAATGTTAATGTATCAGGCCACCAGCCTCTCCCCTTCCCCCCATACTGTTGTAACCCCAATAAAAGTGACAAGACATCAGTTGGCAAGAGAGCTCTTAACCATCAGAGCTCCTAACCATGAAGCTCTTGACCATCAGAGCTTACTCGCTGTCTGTCTACCTTGTACCAAAAAAAATAAAAAAATAAAAAAATAATAAAAAAAATAAAATTAAAAAATTAAAAATACTGATACCATTCTCTATCATCACAACAACTCATAAAGGGTGGAGGGAAAGAGTCCCAGGTAAAACATAATATCCCACCATCTTATGCCTAGCAAATTTCCATTTCTATTTCCTAAGCTCTGTGATACAGGTGATAAAAATTCTCCCTTTTCTTTCATCTCTCTCCACCTCCCAATTCCCTATCCTGATCTGTCTCTCCCCTTCCACTGTGCCCTCTGGAAATCCCATTTTATTATTGACAAACTTCTTTTTGTCTCAGTCTTTTCCCCTTGAACTTTTTTTTAAAGCTGACAGATATCTGGCATCTTCCAGAACTATAACCAGTATAGCCCTGGCTACCCTCTCCAGAACTAGATATACTCTTGCTTGAACCTCCCCTGACACACTGTCAGGGAAAAGATTAGACATGTTTTTCCCCTCTCTTTGACACTTTCAGACCCTCCTTCTATAAACCATCACTCAGCAAACTCTTCCTTTTTGAGATTTATACCATTCAGATTTGTCAGCCCAACCAGTCCTGGTGGCATGTATCTACGAGATTCCAGGGCACTCTCCCTCCTTTCTAGAGGACTTCAGTATTTTATTCAAAATCTTCCTCTCCACTCCAACCCCTTGTCTTATACTGAGTGACTTTAGTCCACACAATAATGTCCTCTCAAACACTGTTCTCCTGGTTCATTAACCTCCTTAAGTGCCACGAACTACAGCTTTACTCTATTTCCAGGATAATTATTCCTAGATATCTCCATCATCTATAACTGTGCTACCTCCATGGCCCTTTCTCATCATAACTTCCTATTTTTCTATTTCTACGACACTCTTACAACCTGTTTCCTTCGAAGATGATTTTGTCTTGTATTTTACTGTGATAATAGAAGTCATCCATTATGAGATTTCCTCTCTTCTACACTTCAAAATCTTTCATAACCTCCTCAATTCTCTCCATTTTCTCTTGTCTCTGACAAAGCAGTGACCCTCTTCTTAGCCAAGACTAATTCCTTTTGAAGCCTTGACCTCACCCCTTCCTGTTTCCTCCAGAAGCTTCCTCCTTCAATCATTCATACCTCCTTTCTCTGATCTTCCATCTTTTCCTGACTCCTTTTTATTGCCTACAAATATGCCCAAGTCATTCAACTTTGCTAATCCCTTAAGATGTCATCCTATATCTTTCCTCCCTTTTAGAGTCAAATTTCTATAAGTAAGTGCCTATACTAACTACAATTCCAGAGGACCACTGATGGAACGTGTTTTCCTCCTCTTGCCAAAGAGGTGGTAAACTGAGGGGTGCAAAATAAAATGAATTTTTTGGATACAGCCAATGTAAGAATTAATTTTTCTTGACTATGCATATTTGTTAAAAAGGTTTTCTTTTATCGATGGGTGGAGGAGGTAGAAAGAAGAGAAAATAGATTTTCCTTAATTAAAAAATTAAATTTAATAAAAGAGGTATCTGTAATTATTGCCACTACTTCCTCTCCTCTCGTTTAGTTATCAACCTATTCTAAGAACCCAGTGTTTTCTCACTTCACTGCTACACTGTTCTCTCCAGGTTATCAATGATTTCTCAATTTTTCTATCTGATTGTCTTTTCTCTTTTTTATACATTTTAACCTCTTTTTAACATTGATGCTGTTAAGCAGCTTCTCCTTTTGGATATTTTCTCTCCCCTGGTTTTTCATGGAACTGTTTTCTTCTGGTTCTTCTCCTACCTGTGTGATTACTCCTTCTCTATTTCTTTCAACAAATCATTATCATCAGCCCCCCAACCCAAACATACGTATCCCTCAAAGCTCCATCCTGAACCCTCTTCTTTTTCTGTCTATATTTCTTCTGCTTTATTCCATAGCAATAATAATAACAGCTCATTTCTATAGAACATAAAAAAAATTTGCAACACATTTTTTTTCAGAATAGCCTTGGGAGGAGGGAGGGAAAATATTTTTATCCTTTTTTTACAGAAAAAGAGCCCGAGACTAAGAGGATGAAGAGTGATTTTTCATAGTGTCATCTAGCAAGGGTGAGAGCAGGATACAAGCCCAGGTTTTCTGACTCCAAGTCCAGTATTCCCAACTTCCCTCAAGCAGTGGTTTTTTTTTATTTTTATAAGAGAGTGGAATGGGGCATCAGAGAGAAAAGATATGAAATAAGGAGGGGGGCCTAGGCTAGATGATGATATCGTATAGTGGATTAATACAGAAGTAGTCGAATTATTAAACTCAAGGAGAATTTGATTAATGGATTGATGCTAAAAGTCTAATCTCTCTTTAGAGGCACTCTTCTCTGACCTTTGTCTGGTTTTACTAAATACAATCTGACTAGCTTTTTAAATGGCTTTTCTGTTTCCACTGTCTCTCCTCTGCAATCTACCCATCACATAATGCCCGAGTAACCTTCCTAATGGATCTCTCTGATCATTTCACTCTACTCAAAAAAAAAAAAAAAACACCTCCTGTGTCTCTCCGATGCCTACCAAATAGCATATGAACTCAGCCTGACATTCAAAATCCTCCATTGCCTACTTTTCCAGCCTTCTATTACTCCCCCTCAGATACTCTACATTCTAGAAAAACTGGAAAACAATAAACAAAAAACTCCCTGAGAGGTTTTATTTTTTTATTATTGTTGCCTTTAGCCTTGTTCAGAGTAGGTGTTTAATAAATGTTTATTGACTTTCTCTGTTTCATTATCACCTACTCTCTCCCAGTTCCATGCCTTTACACATTTCTTCATGCCTGGGATCAATCTCTCTCTTCTCTTCTTCCCTCCTCTCCCTTCCTTCCTTCAAAGTCTTGTCCAAATACTCATGAAAGTTTCCCTCACACTGACCACTCCTATATAGGAATGTTCTTCTCCCATTCTTCCCCTAGAATTTTGTCTGGATTCCCAATTTTTAAATTTTTCTTTCTCCCTTGAATCAATCTTTTTTGTGTACTTGTCTTTACCACCCTTCAGCTTCCTGCCTCCTACCCCTTGCCTCATATAACAGGTTCATCAAGGACAGGATATGTGCCTATATCAAGCTTGTATGCCCAGCACCATGCACAGGACCTTCCACATAGTGAGCACTTAATAAATATTTGCAGAATCCAATACCTTGAAGTAAACTGAGGCCACCAATGGCATGTACCAAGGCTGTACCCTTGGCCCTGTTCCACTTAGCATTTCTAGCAATTCAATCTATCAATAAACATTTATTAGGTGCGTACTATATGCCAGGCACTGTGCTAAGTGTTGGGGATGCAAAAAAAAGAGGAAAAGACAATTCCTTCCCTCATGGAGCTTACAATCTAATGGGTGAAGGCATAGATGCCAGACTCATCTCATGCATAGATGACACACAGCTGGAAGGAATTGCTAATATATTGGTTGATGAGAGTCAAGATCCAAGGACCTCTTAGCATCTGAATCAATGAGTTGAAGCCAATAAGATTGTCTTTTCTTCTTTAAAGATCTCCTGGATCTGCTTTTGTATTTTGATTAGGTACTTACCATTTTTGACTCTGTCAGTTATCTGTACATGTATATTACCTTTTTTTTAAAACCTTTACCTTCCATCTACTGTGTATTGGCTCCAAGGCAGAAGAGTGGTAAGGGCTAGGCAATGGGGGTCAAGTGACTTGCCCAGGGTCACACAGTTGGGAAGAGTCTGAGATCAGACTTGAACCTAGGACCTCCCATCTCTAGGCCTGGCTCTCAATCCACTGAGCTACCCAGATGCCCCCTATATATTACCTTTTTAATTGTATCTGATTCAAAGACTGTTTTATTCATCTGCTTTAGTGCCTTTATACATAGTAGGTAATGATAAATCTGGTAAAGTAGCTTGAAACAGATTAAATTAAATCAAAATAAATTTAATTAATTTATTTCATTTTATTTAGTAATTTAAATTATTTAATAATTTTAAATTTAATAGAGATAGCTATCAAATGGCATGGTATAGTGAATAGAGAAATAGGCTTGAGTTCAAGTCCTGCCTCTGACACATTCTAGGTGTTTGATCTCCTTGGGTCAGATCACTTAACTCCTGGGTGGCTCTGAAATCACTCTATAACTCTTAAATTGGTTAATGTAATTTCCTCCCTGGAAGTTCCCTATAGCAATGAAATTATATGTTCTGACCCCCTCCCTCAAAAAACTCCAGAAAACTATGGAGATCTACTTTGTGGTTACAAGAGAAGTGGACACAAGAATCAAGAGACAATATAAAGAAACTGTCTATGGAAAATATTTATAGCAGCACTTTTTATTTTGTAGTAGCAAGAAAGTGAAAACAAAACTGGTGCTTATTGACTGGGAAAGAGCTAAAGAAATGAGAGGGATGGAATATTGCTGTGCTGTAAGATATGATAAATATAATGAAAAAGAGAAGCATGGGAAACTTACATGAATTGATGTAAAGTGAAGTAAGCAGAACCAGAGAAACAATATGCACAATGACCAAAATCAATCAGTCAATAAACATTTTAAAGCTCCTACCATGTGATAGGTACTGTGCTGAGCATTGCAGATTACAAAAAAAAAAGTAAGAAATAATCTCTACCCTCAAGAAGCTCAAAATCCAATGGGGGAGAAATATAAATAAATATATACAAATATGCTATATTCAAGATAAATAGGAAATAATTGAAAGGGAAAACACTAGAAAACAAGCTGGGGGGGGAGTAGCTAGGTGGCTCAGTGGATAGAACTAGGTCTGGAGTCAGAAGAACCTGGGTTCAAATCTGGCCTCAGACATTTTCTAGCTGTGTGACTCTGGACAAGTCACTTCACTCCAATTGCCTAGCCCTTAGTTCTCTTCTGCCTTGGAACTGATACTTAGATTCAATTCTCAGACAAAAGGTAAGGTCTTTAATAAAAGAGTAGTTGGGAAAGGCTTCTTGTAAAAGATGGAATTTAGTTAGGATAGCAATACAAATGGAAACAACAAATCCACAGAATAATCAAAACAAAAACAATGTAGTCAAAATCAGAAGGGAAACAACAAATTGGGAAAAAAATCTTTATAACGAAAAACTCTGACAGGGGTCTAATTACTCAAATATACAAGGAGTTAAAGCAATTGTATAAAAAATCAAACCATTCCCCAATTGATAAATGGGCAAGAGACATGAATAGGCAATTTTCAGGTAAAGAAATCAAAAGTATCAATAAGCACATGAGAAAGTGTTCCAAATCTCTAATAATTAGAGAAATGCAAATCAAAACAACTCTGAGGTACCACCTCACACCTAGCAGATTGGCTAAAATGAAAGAAGGGGAGAGTAATGAATGTTGGAGGGGATGTGGCAAAATTGGGACATTGATGCATTGCTGGTGGAGTTGTGAACTGATCCAGCCATTCTGACTGGCAATTTGGAATCATGCTCAAAGGGCTATAAAAGACTGCCTGCCCTTTGATCCAGTCATACCATTACTGGGTTTGTACCCCAAAGAGATCATAGATAAACAGACTTGTACGAAAATATTTATAGCTGCGCTTTTTGTGGTGGCAACAAACTGGAAAAGGAGGGTATGTCCTTCGATTGGGGAATGGCTGAACAAACTGTGGTATATGCGGGTGATGGAATACTATTGTGCTAAAAGGAATAATAAATTGGAGGAGTTCCAGGTACCATGCCAAGCACTTTAGAAATATTACTCATTTGGGGGGCAGCTGGGTAGCTCAATGGATTAAGAGCCAGGCCTAGAGACGGGAGGTCCTAGGTTCAAATCTGGCCTCAGACACTTCCCAGCTGTGTGACCCTGGGCAAGTCACTTGATCTCCATTGCCCACCCTTACCACTCTTCTGCCTTGGAGCCAATACACAGTATTGACTCTAAGACAGAAGGTTAGGGTTTAAGAAAAGAGAGAGAGACTGTCTTTGGATCTCTGTGATTGTTCTGAATAATTTCAAGCAATGAGCAGGGCATAGTCCAGACTCCGTTTGGGGTCAAACTGGAGGTTACTGTTCCCTGGCCAGACTATATCTGGAATATCATGCCCAATTCTGGTCTGATCTTGCTGAAGCCTGTTGGGGATCACATTTTAAGAAAGTTGTTGACCATGTCCATTGTAGTAGTAGTAGTAGTAGTAGTAGTAGTAGTAGTAGTAGTAGTAGTAGTAGTAGTAGTAGTAGTAGTAGTAGTAGATGGGGGTTGGCCTTGGAGTTCTGAGCATCTGAACTCAAGACCTGCCTTTGACACAGACTAGCTGTGTGACCGTAGGCAAGCCCTTTAAATTCTCAATGCCTTATGCAACCTCTTAAATTACAAATTACAAAAGAATTGACAATATATAGAAATGACTGAATTTTCACATTAGCAGCTCCCCATGGCATTGAAGACAGAGATCTGTGTCAAAAGAAAAGTCACCACCCTCATTACTTGTTGCTGGTGTCAACATTTGGATCCTACACTATGTCCATGATCTCACCAGTGTGGGTCCTCTTGAGTATGAGGACCACCAAGCACACTCTGCACATCTGTTTACAGGGAGATCCATCCTTTTCCCAATGAAGTGGTCTATTATACTGGAAGGAATAGTGAACTTGGAATCAAGAGGCTTGCTTTCAATCTTGTATGCCTTTTGGCCAAGTTATTAACTTATCTGAACCTCCTAGTCCTTATCTGCACTCTCTCCAGCTCAGGGATATTGTGATGATACTGTGTTAGCCTCGAAGGCTCCCTCTGCTTTAGCTACTTTTAGCTCTTCACCTGCCTAGAATGGAAATAAGGGGATTTGGGTGGGATCAAATAGGTTAAGCCCTCTTGTGCTGTCCATGGTTCTGGTGCACTCTCTTCCTTGGCTCTCATTCTGACTCAGAGCTTGGCTCTGTGTTCAGGACAGATTAAATGGACCCGATGAAAGAAACAACGTCTCTGGAAGGCATAAATGGGAGAGAGATTCAGAAAAGAAGCACGTGGTGAATGGATTCCTGGGTGAGAAATGCTTGGTAACGTAGCAATGCAATCATCCAGGACTCTCCTGAAGAACTTATGAGAAAGAATCCACATTGAGAGAAAGAACTATGGAGGCCAGAAGGATCTTCCCCTCACTATAACCTCAGACTCTTCCCCTTGTGACTCAGGGCTCCTCCAGGGCAGAAAGAGGATGAGGCTTTGCTGGTGGGGAGGACAATGTTAAGTTAGAGGCAGGCCTACTGCTAGATTTTAAGCCCCCCAAATCCTAGAAGCTTTGAAGAAGGGAGAGAGGGAGAAAGGAAATGAGGGAGATAGACTGGGAACACCAGTGGGGATGAGCGGAAACCTAAATTGTAAATGAGCTACTTCTAGCTTCTCCATGTGTGTTTAATGCTAACCAGGCAGACAAATGGCATTTGGGCTGTGCTCCTGCAAACATAATCTGAACAAAGAAGCCCAATGGCAAATAATTACGCAATTTCAAATCCATTTGGAGGTGATTTGTTAAACAGAGCTGAGTCAGAGTAAACCCTGGGGAGCCGTGCATTTGAGAGGGGCCCCCTTCCTTTGCTGCTTCTCTTCCTCTACCCTGGAGGGAGGAGGGAGGCCAGGAAGGCCTGTACCCCAGGAGGGTAAACCAGATTATTCAATTCAATAGGCCTTTTTCAACCCATCCAGTTGAACATCATCTCCTGTGTACTGAGTCTTGTCTCCCCTGTGAGGGAAACAGGAGGTAGAAAAAACAGAGTGAAAAATTAGGAAAATTGAGAAGGGATAGGGGAGTTAGAGATAGGTTTCTACTTGATTTATGGGGAAAATGCCGTCAAATGAGAGCTAGAATAATTGGTGAGTTTCCCATGACTAAAAGTATCCAAGTAGAGATGGATGACAACTTATTAAGGACACTGTAGAAGGAGATCCTGCTCCAGGACAGTTTCAGTTAGGTGACCTTTCAGTTATGAGATTTTATGATTTTACAGGAGCTAACAGACTCGAAGACAAGAACTGTAGAATTCCTGAGCCCTTAAGCCTGAGAATATAAACTTTTCACACAGAGCATGGAATGTTAGAAAGTGGAAGAGACTTTAAAACCTCAGCGCAGAATAATTCTGAGGATATAGACTGTCAGGGCTTGAACAGACTTGACTACAGAACACAGAATGTTACAATGAATGGATAAAAATGAGTTTATTGAGCACTTACTATGATTCAGGCACCTGCAAATACAAGTAAGCAAGATAGGGGCAGCTGGGTAGCTCAGTGGAGTGAGAGTCAGGCCTAGAGACGGGAGGTCCTAGGTTCAAACCTGGCCTCAGCCACTTCCCAGCTGTGTGACCCTGGGCAAGTCACTTGACCCCCATTGCCCACCCTTACCAATCTTCCACCTATGAGACAATACACCGAAGTACAAGGGTTTAAAAAAAAAAACAAGTAAGCAAGATAATCCCTGTCTTCAAGGAAGGCAATGTATAAAAGGAATTGAGTTGTGGGGTGGAGGTAGGGAGGGGAGATTAGGTGGCATGGTTTAAAAATGGCCCAGAAACCTGCTTCTAGAGGAAAAAAAAAGAAAGCTCACTTATCAGGACCCAGTGTCCAAAATCTGGTGAGAGGGCGACAAGTAGAATAACCAGGGTCCTGGTAGCATGGTTTGAAAATAACTAGGAAGTTACATGGAGGCTCTCAAAACATATAAATCAGAAAGCCAGAGGTGGAAGTTGCCTTATAATCTCAATGGCAGAGCTGGAAGGGACCTTGGACCTCCTGAGTCATTCTCACTGTCTTTCTACTCCTCTATAACTGGTCAGGCTCTCTGTTTGCAGAGCACTAGGCAAAACCCCAAGATGCTACAAGAAGCCCCTAAAAATCCCTTGTTGAAGAGTCTACTAGACTCTTAAGGGAGGTCAAGGGAAGAGGGCCATCGTTCCTTATTCTCCTTGGACTTTTTCAACATTCAGTCTGCCTAATCTCTCAGAATCTTCTGAGTATTATAGGTGTTTTCAAACTATGACTGAAAGAAATTAAAAAAAGAAAAAACTGAGTCAACCAGGTGACAAAGTGGATATAGTGCTAGGTTTAGAGTTAGGAAGATCTGAGTTCAAGCCTAGCCTTAGACACTTTCTAGCTGTGTGACCTTGGGGAAGTCACTTAATTCTGCTTCAGTCTCTTCCTCTGTAAAATGAGCTGGAGAAAGAAATAGCAAATCATGCTTAGTAATCTTTGCCAAGAAAACCCCAAACAGGGTCATGAAGAATCAGACATGACAACAGCAGTAACAAAATGGGGAATAATATTAGCACCTAACTCCCAGGGTAGTTGTGAAGACCAAATGAAATAATATTTGTAAAACATTTTGTAAGCTATAAAACATTATATAAGTGTTGACTATTATTATTAATTTTTACAGTGGACCACCCAGTTCTTATGCTGACTAGTATAGCTTTTAAGGGTCACACCATGATGAAGCAGAGAAGAGAACCTTAGAAGTTGTTCAGTTCAACCTATGCCTGAACAAGAATGTCCTCTATATTATGACAAATGGTCATCCAGCCTTTGTATAAAGACTTCAAGCAAGGAGGAGCACTCCCTGCCTTCCCTGGCACATCATTTACTTTGGAAGACTTACAATTGTCATTAAATTTTTATTGATCTCAGACTCAAATTTGCCATTTTGAACTTATACCATCATTTCTAGTTCTGCCCTCTGGTGATAAACAGAATCTAATTTTTCTTTCTTGTCTTCAAATACTTGAAGTCAGTTGTCAAGTGCTACTATGTTTTCTTGTTTCTTTTTCTTATTTTTTTTAACCCTTACTTTCTGTCTTAGTACCAATTCAAAGTCAGAAGGGCAAGGGCTAAGCAATTGGAATTAAGTGTTTTGCCCAGGATCACACAGCTGGGAAGTGTTTAAAGGCGAATTTGAACCCAGGTCCTCACAACTCTAGGCCTAGCAATCAGTCTTCTAAGTCATTGTCAAACTATTCATGAGTATTCTTTGGGTCTAGCTATTCAGTCACTCCTAACTGTACTATTACCTAGCCTATCACTTTTGTTTACAAGAACAACCCAGGAGATTTTGTCAAATATTTTCCTAAAATCGATATAAGCATTCTCTATAGCATTCCCTTGATCTATTTATTTACTAACGCTTATCAAAATAGAAAATGAGGTTAATCTGATATATCTTATTCAATCAATCAGAAAACATCTATTAAGTGCCTATTACATGTCAGCCACCATACTAAATGCTGAAAATACAAAGACAATACATAAGGAAAGCCCTTCTCGAAAGAAACTTTTGTTCTTAATGAAGGAAGCCTTGTTGGCTATTTATGATGTTGCTTTTTCATTCATTATTTCTTTAATAGGAAGTTCTTGATCATTTTGTCAAGCATCAAAGTCAATTTCACTGGAAAAACAAATATAACTAGATATTTGAATTCAAACTAGAGGTCCCAGAGATATGGTATGAGAAACTTGTGAAGGGAGGAACTATTTTTACCTGAAGGACCAGAGAAGACTTCTTATAGACTCTTGAAGGAACGGAAAGACTTCAATAGATGGAGACTGGATAGAAGAGAATCCATTCCAAGCATGGTACTCAGTGAAAACAAAGATAGAAATTGGAGAAAGCAAAATAAGAACAGGATGCTAATAAGCTCAATTTGAATGGAACATAGAATATATAAAGGAGCAGGTTGTGATCTTAAATGCTAGGTGAAAAAGTTTAAAATCCCTTTGCATATTGCAAAAAAAAAAAGTTTATATTTTATTGGGTAGGCAATAGAGGGCCACTGAGTAGAGGAGGTATAAAATCATAGCAGTGCTTTAGGAAGATGAATGAGAGACCAGGTACCATGATAGGAAGGAGGTAGGAGAGCTGGAGGTTTAAGAAGAGAAACTCTAGAATGGCTGTTGAAGGGATTGTGACAGACAGTAAAAGATCTGATGTAGATAGATAGCATGGTTTTGTAGTGCACCCAATCAGGATAATTTAAAGAATGGGAGTGGGGGACTAAAATGGAGGACATGGTGGTCACCATTATCCAGGGAAGACAAAGAAGTTGCAGATGGGTTCAGATCCCACTTACAAGGCATGTGTCTCCCCAAACCTCTATTTTCTTGATTGTAAAATAGGGGAAATAATTTTACTAGCTATCTTACAGTTCTGTTATGGGGAATTGTTGTTGTTGTTCAGTTGTGTCTGATTCCTCATGACTCCATGGACCATACATAGCACAGACACCCTTCTGTCCTACACTCTTTCATGAAGTTCATGTTCATTGTTTCCTTGACACTATCTATCCATCTCATCCTCTGAAGTCCCCTTTTCCTTTTTGCCTTTAGTCTTTCCCAGCATCAGGGGTTTTTCCAGTGAGTCTTATGTTCTCATTATGTGGCCCACGTATTTAAGCTTCAGCTTTAGTATTTGACCTTTCAGTGGATAGTCTAAATTATGTTAGAGAGAAACTACTTATAAATCTTAAAGAGCTATAGAAATGGGAGCTGTTGATATCATGTCAATTCATATTATTACTTCAAGTTCTCCTGTAATTAGTAATCTCTTGCTAAATACTACAGCTGGTTTGGGTTTGTCAAAGGAATACAGCATCCCCACAGGCTGGGTATGGGCTGGCAACAAGAGGAATGAAAGGAGAGTCCTAAAGAACCTTTTGGGATTATGGGTAAAATAATTGAGTTCATAATTGACTCGGAGAATTCACGGAATCCTTCTGGACCCAAGATCATCCCCTAGACGACTTATCCCTTTCGGCTTCAGTCACTTAACCTGCTCTCCTTCCCCACCCCTTCGATGATGAGTGAGTGCAAAAAAAAAAAAATGATGAGTGAGTGTCAATCACCATGAGATCCTGACAACTCTAGACATGTTCCCCTTTACAACCCCATTGTTCTTCTTGTTAAGTTATTTCAATCACGTCTGACTCTTCATGACTCCAGTCGGGGTTTTCTTGGTAAAGACACTGGAATGGTTTGCTATTTCCTTCTCCAGTTCATTTTACAGATAAGGACACTGAGGCAGAGTTAAGTGACTTGCCCAAGGTCACATAGCTAGTAAGTACCTGGGGTCTTCCTGATTCCAAGACTGGCACTCTATCCACTGAGCCATCTAGCTGCTTCATTTCCCAACCATTTTCTATCTTCTTACAAGTCATATTACCACTATTCATTTACTCTCCTCAATACTTCACTACTTCCCCCAACTCTCCCCACCCCTTCAAGCTTGGGAACCAAAATTCCATCAATATTGTACTACCATTGCTACTGAAGAGGATGTGTCATTCTACTCCCCAGGTTTCCACTTACCTTTTCTGTAAAGTTCTAAACCAAAATATTTCTACCTGGTCAGTATTCATATATGTATTGTCTCTCCCTATTAGAATATTAACCCTTTCAGACCATAAGCTGTCTTTGCTTGGATAACTGAATAGGCAACACTTAGCACACACACAAAAATAGAATAAATGGTTCTTTTTATTTTTTCCCTCCTATTTCTTCATTTACAACTGTAAGAGTCCTTAAAGATCATTTTAGTTTAGTAGTTCCCAAGGTGTGGTCCAAAGACTCCAAAGCTAACTAATCTGTTTTCATTTCTAATATGGTAAATATTTATAGATAGAACCCATGTAAACAAAAGCTTTTTGTAGGAGAGTGGCCCTTAATAAGTTTTAAGAATATAAAAAGATCCTGAGACCAAAATGTGAGAACCAGTCTTCTAATCTCCTAATTTTACAGATGAGGAAACCGAGGCCAGAGTGGGAAATAGAATGACCCAAGAATATACAAATGCTAAGTGGCAAAGGAAAATGAAGAAGGGTGTAAGTAAGTCCCTTTGAGTAAGGCTTAAAAGTCCTGTCTCTTCCCAAGGTCTTCTGGCCATCTCCTTTGAGATCTCAGTCATGGCATTCTCCTCTCCTGCCTCCATCCCCTCCTCCATTATGCATTAGCTTAATTGCTATGAATGACCCCTGCTGGTGTCTGGACTGGACCCACCTGCAATAATCCATTAGCGAGTTCCTTGAGATGCTTGTGCTAATATATTTCTGCCAACAAGCAGCTGGCAACATCATTCTGACTTCCCATCTCTTTTGTGCTGAATCCTACCTGTCCTTCAGAATGCCCAAACAAGTCCCAGATCTTCTGGGAAGCTTTTCTTGACTGTCCCAAGTCCAAAGAGATCTTTCTCCTCTAAGCAACTATACATTGTGTGCTCCACAAAAATCTACCATTTGGGTACCTAGAGTACAGTATGTCATGCTTAGAAGAAGCCATAGAACAGAGAACATGGAATATCAGTCCTGGTCAGGATGGAGTTTGGGGGAAACCTTAAAAAAGAGAAACATAAATTATGGGAAAGCTGAAGATGACTTTAGAACATGGAACATGGACTATCAGAGTTGGGAAAAGACTTAGAACAGAGATCAAAGGATGTCAGAATTAGAAGGAACCTAAGAACATAGAACACAGCACATCAGAACTGAGAGAGATCTTAGGAAAGAGGGACCTTCATTCATTCATTTTAACATTTCATAAGGCTCACTGAGACTGATTTGTGTCCACTTTTCTTACCTTCCTAAATAATGTATTGATTTAGAGCTGGAAAGAATGTCAGAGGTCATCTATTCTTTTTTTTTAAGTTTATTTATTTATTTAATTGATTTAGAATGTTTTTCCATAGTTACATGAATCATGTTCTTTCCCTCCTCTCCTCCCATAGCCAATGAGCAATTCCACTGGGTTTTACATGTGTCATTGATCAAGACCTATTTCCATATTATTAGTATTTATCATTTAGAGTCTGCATCCCCAATCTTATCCCCATCAAAACAAGTGATCAAGTAGTTGTTTTTCTTCTGTATTTCTACTCCCACAGTTCTTTCTCTGGGTGTGGATAGTTTTCTTTCTCATAGGTCACTCAGAATTGTCCTGGATCATTGCATTGCTGCTAGTAGAGAAATCTATTATATTTGATTGTACCACAGTGTATCAGCCTCTGTGTATAATGTTCTCCTACCTCTGCTCCTTTCACTCTGCATCAATTCCTGGAGGTCGTTCCAGTTCACATGGAATTCCTCCAGTTCATTATTCCTTTTAGTACAATAGTATTCCATCACCATCAGATACCACAATTTGTTCAGCCATTCCCCAATTGAAGGGCATCCCCTCATTTTCCAATTTTTTGCTTATAGAGTGCGGCTATAAATATTTTTTGTTTAAGTCTTTTTCCTTTTTATCTCTTTGGGGTATAAACCTAGCAGTAGTATGGTTGGGTCAAAGGGCAGGCAGTCTTTTAAAGCCCTTTGGGCATAGTTAGAGGTCATTTATTCTAACTCCTTTATTTTATTGGTCAGCAATGTGAGGTCCAGAGAACAGATAATACAGATTGTGAAAGTTGGGACAGATCTTAGGACACAGAACACAGGATCCCAGAGCTGCAAAGGATCTTAGAACAGAGAGCATAGAGACAAGTAGGTGACCCAGTGATAGAGAGCCAGACCTGGAGATGGGAATTCTGACCTCAGACATTTCCTAGGTGAGTGACCCTGGGCAAGTCACTTAATACCAATTGCCTCACCCTTATTGTTCTTCTGTCTTGGAACCAATACTTAGTATCAATTGTAAGACAAAGGCAAGGGTTTTTTTTTTTTAACATTTATTAATATTCATTTTTAACATGGTTACATGATTCATGCTCCCCTTTCCCCTTCAACCCCCCCCCCC
>NC_058130.1:93380033-93460153 GCF_016433145.1 Gracilinanus agilis
AATTCCCTCCCCCTTCTCCCCTCCCTTTTTTTGTTCTCCCCACTCCCCTGCTCCCCTTGGTTTATCCCTTCTAACTTCCTCAGAAGGGCAAGATAAGAGTTTTATTTCCCAATGGATAGTATAGCTACTCTTCCCTCTCCGGGTTGATTACACTGAGAGTAAGGTTTGATTATTACCTCTTTATGCTCTCTTCCTCTCCTTCTTATAATAGTATTTGTCCCCTCTCTCTCCTATGCCCTCTTTGTGTGTAATAGAATATTCTATTTTCTTATTCGCTCAAGTTTCTCTTGGTGACCCCTGCTATTCTCCCCCTTTTTCCCATCCCCCATGCCATCTTAGATTATTTAGTGTTCCACCCTCACCCTGTTAATTATTCTTCTGATTACTATAATAGTGAATATTATAATAGTGAATAGAGTTCACTACAGAGAATTATACATAATATTTCTCTACAATGGAATACAGATAATTAGATCTCACTGAGGCCCTTAAAAAGGCAAATTTAAAAATTATAAGTTTTCTTTCTTTCCCCTCTGTATCTTATTTACCTTTTCAGGTTTCTCTCGATTTTTGTGGTTGGATATCAAACTTTCCATTTAGCCCCGGTCTTTTCTGTGCAAATACCTGGAATTCTTCAATTTTGTTGAATGCCCATACTTTCCCTTGGAAATATATAGTCAATTTTGATGGGTAGTTGATCCGTGGTTGCAGGCCCAGCTCTCTTGCCTTTCTGAATATTGTATTCCACGCCTTGCGGTCTTTTAGTGTTGAGGCTGCCAGATCCTGTGTGATCCTGATTGTTGCTCCTTGATATTTGAATTGTTTCTTTCTGGCTTCTTGTAAGATTTTTTCTTTTGCTTGGAAACTCTTGAATTTTGCAATGATGTTTCTTGGTGTTTTCCTTTCTTGATCGAATGCCGCAGGTGTTCTATGAATCCTTTCAATGTCTATATTGCCCTCTTGTTGTAGGACTTCAGGGCAATTTTGCTGAATTATTTCTGTTAGTATAGAGTCCAGGTTTTTATTAATTTCTGGTTTTTCTGGAAGACCAATTATTCTCAAATTGTCTCTTCTAGACCGGTTTTCTTGGTCTGTCACTCTCTCATTGAGATATTTCATGTTTCCTTCTATTTTTTCAGTCTTTTGGCTTTGTTTTATTTGTTCTTGTTGTCTTGAGAGATCATTAGTTTCTACTTGCTCAATTCTAGCCTTTAGGGATTGATTTTCGGCCATAATCTTCTGGTAATCGGCCATAATCTTTTGGTTTTCGGCCATAATCTTCTTGTTTTCGGCCATAATCTTCTGGTATTCCTTTTCAATCTGGTCATTTCTTGTGTTCAATTTGCTTATCAGTTCATTTGGTTTCTGAGCCTCGCTTTCCAGTTGCAAGATTCTACCTTTTAAGCTGTTATTTTCTTGCCAGATCTCTTCCATTTTCCTCAAAATCTCAGATTTGAACTCTTCCATAGGTTGTGAGGAGTTTTCCTTATTTGGGGAGGGTCTGGATGGTTGTTTGTTCTCCTCCTCTGTTTGCTCGGTTGTCTGGATTTTCTCTGTGTAGAAGCTGTCGAGTGTTAAAGACTTCTTTTTTTTGTTATTATTCTTTCTCTTCTGAATTTCCTGTAACTGGTTAGCCATCATTAGCCCAGCAGCTTCTCAGGTTTATCCTCGCTCTCAGTGTCTGTCTGAGATCTATTGGCTCCTGAGGACTGAGTTTTAGTTTTTTCCAAGGTCAAGCCCCCTGGTGGATTCCCTTGCTTGAACCTCTGCAGGAGGTTTCTTTACAAGTCTCAGGGAGCTACTTCCACAGTCGTATACCCGTCTGCACTGGTTCCCCACTTGGGCTTTAGTTCCTGGTTGTGTTTGCCTCCACCCAAGCCTCTGCTCAGCGGGCACCCACGCCTCTGCTCAGCCGGTGCTCCGCTCCCAGCTTCCGCTCCCGCGCGCGCGCGCGCTCAGCTTTCGCGTGCGTTCTTGACTTAATGGGGTCCTAAGTCTTGCTGCTCTCAGGAACAGGTCCCGGAGCTGCTGATGACTCGATGGGTGCCCCAAACTTGCTCTATTTCTTTTTAGCTGGGTTCAGAGCTATAGGTGAGTGTGGAGGGGATGGGGGTGGGGCGGTTGCTCAGCTCGCGCTTGAGTGAGAGCCCTTTTTAGCTTGGAAATGTCTCGATTCCACGTACCTTCCACGCTGTGCCCTATTGTGGGGTTCCTCCGTTCGTCTGGACTTGTTTTTATGTCCCCTTGAGGAGTTTTGTGTGTTTCGGTCAGGAGAGGTTTAGAGCTGCTTCTTACTCTGCCGCCATCTTAACCCGGAAGCCCAAAGGCAAGGGTTTTTAAAAGAGAAAGAGAGCCTTAAAACTGGAGGGTCCTTTAGGAAATAGAATGTCAAATGTTAAAAGGAAGAAAACTCTTAGAACATGGAACAGAGATTGTTCAAGGTGAAAAGAACTTTAGAGATCAGTTGGTTCCAGTCTCATTTTATAAATGAGGAAATTAATGCCTAGAGAGGTTATGCATTGGGGTAGAATCAGGACTAGAATAAAGGTCTTCCCATCATACCAGGGTTGCTTCTTTCCCTTGACCATTTGAAAGAGAGGCTTGTGGGTTCTTAAACAAAGTATTGAAATAATCAAAGTTGTACTTTGGGACCATCACTCTGAGAATAAAAGTTGATCACACACAGGTGACTAGAGGGAAAAGCATGAAGAGTTGAATTACAATTTGTGAGGGAAGAGGGCTCCATTTCTTGAACATTTCCTGTGTATTTTCAAAGGCATGGAAGGATGTAGTTCAGGAGGAAGAAGGCTGGTTTTAGAGTCAAAAAATCTGTATTCTGCCATTTATTAGCTTCCTGGCCTTGTTCAAGGCCCTTCTTCATCTCTGCCTCAGTTTGCTCATCTTTCTCTTGAAGGAGTTGGACTCTATGTCCTCTGACATTCCTTCCAGTTCTAACTCTAGAGCCTTCTGTATGAAGTTACAATAGAATCAGGTAGAAAGACTGAGGACAGATCACCCCAGAGATCCTTAAGGCCTTAAATATTTGAATGAGTGAATGAATGCCCCAAGTCTTCCTGACCCAGAAGATTCATCTCAAGCCATTACACCTGGGTCCCTAGAGACCTTAATTAATACATTTGTGTTGATTGACCATAAAAGAGTTCCTTGAGAGAGAGTAACAATTTAGGGATTATCATTGCCCCCCCCACTTCGTTGTTTTTTTTTTAATTCTGCCCTTTATGATTTCCACGCTTACATTTCCTCCTTTCAGCAGCCCTGCTGCTCCCTTTTCCAAAGCATTTGACAGTTTTCATATCATATTAGTTGCCTGAAAACATTCTTGTGGGGAAAGACAGGACAAGGATTATTATTCTGATTTTTCAGATGGAAAAACTGAGGACCAGATTTAGAACTAAAAGGGACGCTGGAGATCATCTGGCACAACTCCTCCATTTTGCAGAAGAGAAAACTGAGGCTCAGAAAAGAGAGGCAAGTGACTACCCAGTGCCATCTAGCTAATAAATGGCAGGACCAGGCAGAGCTGTCTGTGATGCTGTTGGAGAGTGGGGGTGGAGAGGGTGTCTGTTGAGCAGGGATTAGATAGATGCCTATGGCTCCATCCTGCAGTGAAAAGAGCACAATTCTGAAGCCTTCCAGTCAGGGAACCTAGACCTATAGCTCACCTCCAACCCTCAATAGTTGTGTCCTTGGACAAATTTAATTTCTCTGGGCCTCAGTTTCCTTATATATAAAATGGGCAAGAATCCTTGGATTGACCATCTTTACTGGAAGGTAAGCACTTACCTTTCTTGTTAAAAAGGACTTTGTAAACTTTATTTTTTATTTGTTTATTTATTTTAAAAACCCTTACCTTCCACCAATATACAGTATTGACACCAAGGCAGAAGAGTGGTAAGGGCTAGGCAATGGGAGTCAAGTGACTTGCCCAGGGTCACACAGCTAGGGAGTATCTGAGGTCAGATTTGAACCTAGGAACTAGATGGGAATCTCTAGTCCTGGCTCTCAATCCCATGAGCCACCCACCTGTACCCACTTTATAAACTTTAAAGAGACAGCTAGGTGTCCACCTAGCCCTGGAGTCAGATAGACTCCTCTTCATGAGTTCAAATCTGGCTTCAGACACTTAATAACTGTGTGACCCTGGGCAAGTCATTTAACCCCAATTGCCTAGCTCCTATTGTTCTGCTTTGAAACTAAAAGAGAAGGTAAGTATTTTTAAAAATAACAATAAAAGTGTTTGTCTAATTTCTCTGAGGGATTAAGGGAATTGCCTAGAGTCACACAGCCTAGTTAGTAGCAGAGCTGGAACTAGGGAGTTTAGGCTAGAGGGAAAGAACAAACCTGGCAAACTGGAGGGCAGTTAAAAAAAACCCAAAAAAACTCTTGATAAATTAGAGTTGGTGTCCTGATCCTGTTACTAATTTGCTGTATGACCTGGGCTAAAGCCACTTCCCTGCTTAGCTTCAGTTTCCCTACCTATAAAATGGAGCTAATGACACATCATTAAGTTATTCTTGTCTCTGAGCCTTAGTTTCCTTATCTGTCAAATGGGAATAATAGTCCCTGTATTATCTACCTCCCAGGGCTCTTGAGATAATGTTTATAAAGTGTTTTACTGCTCTATAAATGGCAACTCATGAGTGAGGACACAAGTCAAGGTGAAGGTTGCAGCCTCCATCCCCTGACATAAATGGGAGCCTCCTAACAGCAAAGGGGGAGGGAGGCCACAGCTCAGGGAGGGAGGCCCACCTTGAAGGCAAAATGAGACAAAGAACACTGAAGAGAGCTAGCTGCTTTTTTCTCACACCCACCAGCTCTCTGCAGCCAGCCAGCCAGCTAGCTCAAAGCAGAAGTGAGAGGCTGGGAACTGTGGGCTGCTAAACTTGGGTTACCATAATAATAGCAGCAGCTGACATTTATATGGTGTTTTACTATTTCTTTACATTTATTAACTCGATAGATCTTTATAACATTGCCGTGAAGTAGGTATTGCAAATGTTATTCACACACACACACATTTGCAGGGAAGGAAACTGAGGCTCAGAGGTATCCAGTGACTTGCCCAAAGTCATCCAGGTAGTAAGTGCTAAAACTAGGAATTGAACACAGGCTTCCCTATTCCTATTATTATTAATTCTCCTTTTAAATAGCACCCAGGTGGTAAAAATGGAATTCAGTGAGCTTTTGTGACATGCCCATCTAGTTACCTAGCTATTATCAGGCAGAAATAAGATTTGAATACAGATCTTTTGTGTCAGAAGCTGAGGAGATAGAGTGTCAGGCCTGGACTGGGGAAGTCTTCTCCTCCTGGGTTCAGGTCTGGCTTTAGACACCAAATGTGGGCAAGTCCCTTAACCCTGTTTGTCTTGGTTCTTCATCTGTAAAATGAGCTGGAGAAAGAAATGGCAAAGAATTCCAGTGCCTGTGCCAAGAAAACCCCAAATGTAGTCACAGAGAGTTGGGCATGAATAAAACAACTGAACAACAAAGATAATGGGAAACAATTCTATCTTGGGGCCAGCCCTGTGCATTGGAAAAACCAGCTACCACTTGCAAAGTGTGATTTCAGGGAATTGGGGAAGACCTCAACCGCCATCACCCAAACGCCTCTTCCATCCATTGCAATGTTGAAATCTCAGGATTAGAGAGTCAATCCTTTCATTATAGTTTGTACCATTAAAGAAGCAATGAGGTGGCTGAGTAGATAAAGCCCTGGGTTAGGAGTCAGGAAGATATGTGTTCAAATCTGACCTCCAACATTCATTAACTGTGTGACCCTGGACAAATCACTTAACTTCGGTTTGCCTTAATCTCCCGGAGAAGAAAATGGCCAACCGCTCCAGTGTCTTTGCCAAGAAAACCACATGCAGGGGGCAGCTGGGTGGCTCAGTGGATTGAGAGTCAGGCCTAGAGACGGGAGGTCCTAGGTTCAAATCCGGCCTGACACTTCCCAGCTGTGTGACCCTGGGCAAGTCACTGGACCCCCATTGCCCACCCTTTCCACTCTTATGCCTTGGAGCCAATACACAGTATTGATTCCAAGACGGAAGGTAAGGGCTTAAAAAAAAAAAAAAGAAAAGAAAACCACATACAAACTCATGAATAGTTGCGCACAACTGAATAAAAACAATTCTTTAAAGTATAAATCCTCCTAGGCATGTGAAGAGTGAGATGGAGGCAATACCCTTGTGGGTCATTAATACTTTCAAATGAATTGACCTGTGGTGGTAGCCATAGTGCCAAGCATGTGAATCCTGACTCTAGGTTCAAATACCACTTCTTAACCACCCTTCATCAATTTATGTCCCTGGACATATCATTTAACTATTTTAAGCCTCAGGTAACACCCTAGGACTTATCTCCTAAGTCATAGCCCTACAGGAGTTCCCACACACTGGAGATCATAGATTCATAAACTGTTTGTTCACATTTGACAGAGAGGGGAAATGACCTCATTGTCCATGTTTGATTTAGGGTTGGATCCCAGGTATTCTGAGGCAGCCTTGGGTAATGATAAGAGTTAGTGACGTTGAACCATGAAAAACTGAATTCGAATCTTGCCTCAGACATTTATTGTATGACCCTGGACATGTCACTTAATCTCTGACCCTCTTCAGTTTCCTCATCTGTAAAATAAAGATAATAGCACCTGCCTCCCAGGGTTGTTATAAGAATCAAATGAGATAACATAAGTGAAACACTTTGAAAACCTAAAAGTGGGAGGCAACTGAATGGCTCAGTAGATTGAGTCAGGCCCAGGGATGGGAGATCTTGGATTCAAAAATGAATTCAGACACTTTCTAGCTGTGTGACCCTGGGCAAGTCACTTAACTCCCCTTATCTAGCCCTTGCCACTCTTCTACCTTGGAACCAATGCACAGAATTGGCTCTAAGATGGAAGGTAAGGGTAAAAAAAAGGAAAGAAGGAAAGAAAGAAAGAAAGAAAGAAAGAAAGAAAGAAAGAAAGAAAGAAAGAAAGAAAGAAAAAGAAAAAGAAAAAGAAAGGAAGGAAGGAAGGAAGGAAGGAAGGAAAGAAGGAAGGAAGGAAGGAAAATTTAAAAGAGCCATATAAATATAATTGATGATGATAAAGATGATGGCACTTACCACTACACCATACTGCTGTTCCAATTTCTCTTGCCTCCCTACTTCTCTAGAGGGAGTGAGTAAATAGGCATATGATAATCCGGTGAAAAGAGCCCTAGTCTAGCTGTCAGCAGATCTGGGGTTAAGTCCTAGCTGGACCACTGATTTGCTGGATGACCTTGGGGTCAGCCCTGTCCCATCTCTGGGCCTCAGTGTCCTCCTCTGTAAAACACAGGGGTTGGACCTGATGTTCTCTGAAGTCCTTGCCAACTATTGACAATCTGTTCTCTGTCTCAGTCCAGCTTGCTGTCCTCCCCAGCCAGTCCTTCCTGGCTTCAGGCCCTTACCAATCTATCTTATAATGTGGACAATAAAATTACAGAGGGGCTCCCCAGGGCTGCAAGGAGTGAAAGGCATCGGATTCAGTCTGATCAGAGTGAGCAGTAGCCAAAGCTTGTCAGAATACAATTTTCTAATCAAGTGTCCTCTTTCCTTTTGCTGGTAAAGACTCAAGACTTTAGGTTAGAGATCCAGTCTTCTGCTGTCTCTTATCTCTCCACTTACTGTGCAGCTCCCTCCTGGCTGTTCAAAGGGAAAAACAAGTAGGACCTGTGGTGGGGCTTATATTGTGGTCCTACCAAGATGAGGGGATGACAGTGACCAGGGCCAGCTGGCCAGAAGCTGTGGCCAAAATTTGATCAGGCAGTAAGGGGGAAGAAGAGCCAAGATATCTGGCTGCCCCAGTTAGACAGTCGACTAATATTTATTAAGCATTAAACAATGTGCCAGGTACTGTGCTAAGCACTGGGAATACAAATACCAGTAGCAAGAAGATGGTCTTTACCCTCAAAAAACTTACATTATTCTAATGGAGTAAGCCAAGGAGTAGGGTGGGAAAGAAAAAATAGTATTTATTAAGCAGCTACAATGTGCCATACACTGTGCTAAGTGATTTACAAATATTTCACTTGAATGGGCAGGAGGTACCCTGAGGCAGCCAGGAGAGGAATGGGACAAGACAAGCCTGGGTGGTGGCTTCCTTTAAAGGAGTTTGTATAAGAAGCCATCCAATCAGAGTGAGATGCCACAGACACAGAGAACAGGTTCCCAGGATAGGTAGGAATCGCAAAATCACAGCATCTCACCAGAATAAGGAGATTTCAGAGGCAATCTATTCCAATGCTTTTTGAGGGGAATCTCTTCAGCAAATCTGATAAATTGGTTATTCGTCATCCTCCTGAAAACTTTCAGGGATGGGGAGATCACTACCTTTCTCATTTCCATTTTTGTACATTTCTAATCATCATGTCATTTTTCTCTATTCCATCCTGAAATGTGCCTCTCAGTAATTTCCATCTAACCCCGGTTAGCTTCCTGGTGACAGTTGTGCTGGGTCTTAAATGATACATTTTATATTCTCCCACAACCCTTGTCCCACGGAGTACAACGGGTTCCTTGTGGTCAGCAGACTAGGGCTCAGCAAGAGGGATCAGGGTCAGAAATCAGTAACTGAATCTGGTGTGGGATCATTTGGGGTCCTTAGAATGGGGGAGGGTTCTCACAACGGGCTGCAAACTCTAAGTTCTGAGATTCCTTCCAGTGGCCAAGGTTAGGAATTCTGGATTGGAAAACGGGAGCAACCCTGACTTGGGGGAGCTCTTGGGAAGGCAACTGGTCTGGTCCAGGGGGGTTGAAGGATGGCTCACTTGGGCGAGAGGCACCAAAGAAGCCTTTGCTCTCCATTCTTGTTCCCTTGGCCTCCCCATCTGTCCCTTTCTCCATCCCGGAATCCCAGTCCCTTGCTACCCGGGGTAGGAGCCCGGCCCACGCAGTACCTGCCAGAAGGAGGCCCCACCCGCTCCTTGGCCATTGGCTGGAGTCCCCAACTTCGACACTCTACTGGTCGTAGGTGCTGTTCGTCAGGCGAGCCCCCCTGTGGGCCCTCCCATCCTGAGAAGCTAGGGCGGGGAGTGAGAGTGGAGAAGCCTTAAAGCCTCCCTCCTCCCCCGGCGGTCTCACTTCTGCCTCCCCTGGCCAGAGGTACGGCCCCGGGAGAAGGCGGGGGCGCCGGGAGCAACCCTCTGCCATTTGGTTCGACCGTCTCCGGCTACTCGGCTCAGCCTCACTTCGCGGTCAAGTTGGGCAGAGAGGGGCAGGGGCTCCCGGCCCCATGGAGGCTACCCTCAAGTGCCTGTGGGTTTGCGCCCTCCTAGGTCCCGGGGTAAGTGAGCGACGCCTGCGGTCCTCGGGATCCCGCCTTCCCGCCGTGGAGCTTCCGCAGAGTCCCCACTCTTGGCCGCCTCACCCCTCTCCGCGGCTTCCCTGGGACTCCTTCCCTGGATCTGTCTCTTCATTCTTTCTCCGTGGGCTTCCCTCTTTGTCCTCCCTATCTTCCGTCGCACCCCAACTCCTCTCCCAGTGTCGACCCCTGCTCTTCCCTGAGGGGTTTCCCTTGTGCCCCCTCCCCCTGCCATGTATCTGCCGCTCCACCCCGTAGGTCTTGCTTCTGGTCCTTCTCTCTCTGCTACTCTCCCTCCCCCTTCTCTGAACCTGCTCTCTGTTTCTCCACTGTTTCTGCCCCTCTACCCGAAGGCTCGCAGAAGTCCCCTCATCCACCTGCCATTCCTCTAGTTCCCTCTCACCCTTCTTCTAACCTCCTCACTTCTTTACCCATTAGGTTCCCTACCTGTGTCTTTTCCCCTTAATCCCTCCCTAGGCCTTCTACAAAAACCCCTTTTATCCCCCTTAGGGCCCTCTCACCTGTATGCTCCCCATCAGTGCTCCCCCCCCCCCCGTATCTTTCCACAAGTACCTTCAGCCTCTTCTCTTCATGAAGACTTAGATCCTTTCTCCCCTGGGTCCACCGCCCCTTCCTCCCAGAGACCTACACCCACATTTCCCTATTAATCCCCAAAAATTCATGCCTTAGATTGGAGGAGGTGGCCAAATAGTGTTTTCCTCTCATTCCTTAAGGATGTCATAAGGACTTGACCGAAAGACACTAGCAAAATTTAAATGGGGAGTTTATCTGTGTTGGAAATCTGTCTGGGCTCAGCTGGTTGGAAAGGACAGAAGAGGACCGAGTTGCGCTGTACTAGGGGGTAGAGTTCTGCAGACCGGGGAGGTCTGAATTGAACGTTAGTCTGGAAGGGGCTTTGAAATGTCAGACTGTACCCTAAGTGGTATGTTATTGGAAAGGGATTACAGTGACTTTTTCCAAATTTGTGTCCTGCATTTTGGGGGATGGAGCAAGATGATCAGAAGCCAGTGATCCCAGCTAGGCTCAAGATATGTTCTTCCTGTTCCCTTTCATCCCCAAATGCCAGAAGTTGTCTCCCTCACTTTCACAGGGCTGTGTCTCCCTGTCCCTAGGCTTCTCTGGCTCCCCTGTAGGTAGGCTTTCTCTTTATTCCTAATTTGGCCAAGTAAGAGTTCATCTCTTTACAGATTTTCCATGGTTTGTAGCCATTCTTCAAATCACAGGTTTAGAGTTGAAAGAGACCTTTAGAGATGGCTTTTCAGAGGAGAAACTGAGACTCAGAGGTTAATTTGCCCAAAGTCAAAGAATAGATGTGCCAGTATTTAAATCCTTCCCAACTCCCAATCCAAGTGTTTTTCCTGGAAGTATATGTCAGTATTTGAGGGGGGCGGGGAATGTGGAGAGATGAAGCACCAGCTGAGTGCCTTTATTGACTTCCCCCTTGCTCTCCCAGCTCCCTTCTAGCTCAGTATCTCATGGAGTGGGTTGGGGACCAAGCAGGGAGGGCCCTCTAGTTCCTATGGAAGAATAAACCATGTTTGAAAATTCTGACTGTTATTCTTCCCATCAACTCCCTTCCCACTCCTACCTCCCCCACCCAAAAAAACCCCCCTATATTCTCTGCAGGTGGTAGAGTAAAGTGAAATAGGACAGTTGCCAGCCTTTTCAGCCCCCTCCCACCCAGAGACACATAGCCTGGTGTGGTGAAAAGAGTACTGCTAGATTACAAGTCAGGAGATGTGAGTGTGAACCCTAGCTCTGCCACTTTGGCGGTTCGCCATTCTCTGAGCCTTAAGTTTCTAATAAAATTAAAAGGTTAGGCTAGCTGGTCTACTCTAACTCTAAACTTGGTAAATTTGTTGTACCGGTGGGGATCAAGTGGGGCAGAAAGAACTGTGGGGCTTAACTTACACCTTTCTGGCAAGGTAAAGATCCAGGCAAGTTTAAGGAAGCTTTATCATACACCAAATAAAATATCACTGAGGACTTAGTTTAGAGTCTCTTGGAAAGAAGAAGAAATCAAGGCAACCTGGTCTTTCTGCCTACTTCCATGCCTGCTCCCTCCCCCAGTCCTTAGAAGAGGGATCATTGAATTTAGAGTTGGAAGACAATGTAGTCCAACTCTTTCGCCTCTTGGAAGAAGAAACTAAGGTTTTTAGAAAAAGAGAAGTGATTCGTCCAAGGTCATTCCAGTATTAAGTAGCAGAGTCTCTATTCAAACTTGACTTGGCTCTTATTTCAGGGCACTTACTAATAACCAAGGAGTAGGCAGCCATTATCTACCTAATGTTTCCCTCTTCTTTATTTCTCTCTCTTCAGCATTGACCCTAATCTTCTGAAGTTTGGTGAAGTCTAGTAGAAGGAACACACTGTACTTGGGATTCTTAGATGCAAAGATATGAGTTCAAGACCTAGATTTCATCAGTACCAGCTGGGTGCCCCACTTCCCTTCTGAGGCTCCATTTCCTGATCTATAGAAACCTTGTACTATGTCCTTGTAGGGAGGAAAACTTTTTTGTCGTTGATAATGAAGATGATAATCTTGCTAAGACTCAGATAAGGAATCTTCCAAGTCTCTAAGCTTAGTCAGGCTTCAAACAATGGGACAGGAGTAGACATTTGGGAAGCTAAGGGGGTTTAATGGAATCAGAAAGAAAAGAAGGAAGGTGGAGAGAAAACTTAAAGCATCTGGAGAAATCTTGACCCTCCAGAAAGGTACACTAACATGAAGGCAGATAGAACATTGGGTTAGGGAAGAGGAGAAAGCTAAAAAGCATTTCTATAGCACCTTCTATGTGCCAGGCACTGTGCTAGGTCTTTTACAAATACATCATTTGGGGGCAACTAGGTGGCTCTGTGGATAGAGAACCAGGTCTAGTGATGGGAGGTCCTGCATTCAAATGAGGTCTCAGACACTTCCTAGCTTTGTGCCCCTGGGCAAGTCATTTAACCCCAGTTGCCTAGCCCTTACTTTTCTTTTGCCTTGGAACTGATACTTGTATCAATTCAAAGACAACAAGTAAGAATTATTTAAAAAAAAAGAAAAGAAAAGAAAGAAAAAATAAATTTGAAAAACCCCAAATATATCATTTGATCCTTAAAATAACCCTGCAAGGTAGGTGCTGTCATAGGAATTAGCGACCATCTAGACTAGGGTCTTTTAATATGATTGTGTCATGGATTCTCTGGTAAAGCCTATGGACCTCTTCTCAGGATAATTTTTTAAATTTATAAAATAAACATGATTACAAAGGAAACCAATTATTTTGAAATGTAGATTTCAAAATATTTAAAAACAAGTTGACCCCAAGTTTGTTGTTATTTAGTCATTTCTAACTCATCCAACACTTTGTGAATCCTTTTGGAATTTTCTTGGTTAAGAACTGTGGTGGTTTGTTATTTCCTTCTCAAGCTTATTTTACAGATGAGGAAACAGAGGCAAAAGGAGTTAAATGACTTGCCCAGCTAGTAAATATTTAAAGTCGGTTTTGAACACAGATCTTCCCAACTCCTGGCCAATGCTCTACCCACTGTACCACTTAGCTGTCCCAACCCCAAGTTAAGAACCCCTACTATGTTCTAGTCTCATCATTTTACAGATGGAGAAACTGAAACCCATAGAAGAGGACAAGTGACTTGCTCAGTGTTACATAGATAGTAAATGGCAGAGTTGGGATTTGAACCAAGGTCCACTATTTCTAAATCAGAGGTGGGATGTGTATGTGGTTTTAGGAAACCTCTGCCAGCAGTTAAGAAAGTAAACATGCCTGTTCTCATGGGCCCATGGCTTTCCCTCTTTAACTGAGCTGGCAACTTGCCAGGTGAAGCCAGTGCCTCTTGGAGGGTGATCTCAATTGGCTCTGATCCTGTAGGGTTGGCAATGCATGGGAGGCGTTTGTGTGTGTTCCCCATGACTGAGGATGGACAGTTTTGTAAAGGACTGTGGTTTGTGGGCAGGAGCCCTCTGGGCAGCTCTTGAGGGTTGACAATCCAGGTTGTACCTTGTTTATAGAATGTATGCCCGGAAGAGTCTCTAGCATGCATAGAATCGAACCCCTTAACTTTACAATGAATATCAGAACAAAAAAAAATTGCTCTGGTTTACACAGGTAGTAAGTCATAGAGCTAGAATACTGGAGTCAGGAAGTTTGGCCTCAGACATTTACTTAGCTGAGTGACCCTAGGCAAGTTGTTTAACACTGTTTGCCTTAGTTCCTCATTTGTGAAAATGAGTAGGGAAAAAAATGGCAAATCACTTCAACATCTTTGCCAAGAAAACTGAACAACAAAAGTCCAAGAATTTGGGTCTTCCAACTTCAAATCTAGTTACCATGACTGCAAAAACTCCTCAACTCAAGACTCTCTCTTCCCCACCATGAATTTTGGGGACAGATTGATGTTGAAAGAAGGTTGAAATGGAAGTAACAAGGTGGCTCAGTGGATAGAGAGCCAGGCCTGCAGATGGGAAGTCCTGGGTTCAAATCTGGTTTCAAACACTTATTAGCTGTGTGACCCTGGGCAAGTCACTTAACCCCTATTGTCTGGCCCTTACCAATCTTCTACCTTAACACCAATTCACAGTACTGATTCTAAGACAAAAGGTAAGAGTTTTCCAAAAAAAGAAAGAAAGGTTGAAACTTTATATCTGCATTGAGTGTTTGGAACAACCTGGGTTCAATGTCTCCCTATTCCAATGTAAGTTCCCTGAGAGTAGGGTTTGACATTCTTTGTCATTGGTATTTCCAGAGCCTCTTGCTTTATTGAAGTTATGTTCCCTTTGTCTCTATCAAATTGCTCCCCACCACCTCCTCTTTCCGTAGCTCCCCAAAAGTCAAGAGCCGACTATAGTCAATGGCAAAAACACACCATAAAGTGACTGGGTGAGATGGGATGAGATCCACTTCCCTAGGAATCTAGTGACTCTCCATAGTGTTCTCCCTGGTTTCAGACCCCACAGCTTTGGACCCCAGGTCAGCCCTCTTTAAGGCATAAGACACATAGGACTATGATCAATGGCTCCCATGGAGGGAGTTTGGAGATGGGCAAGCATTCTCTAGTTCAATCCAGTTATCCCTCTCACCTCCAAGAAGGAGATAAAAAAAGGCTCTTCTCCAAGACTCCAGGGGAGAGGGAACAAATTTGGTTCCTGAAAGAGATTTCACTCTCTCCTTTCTAGCACTTTATTTTTTTTATTTTATTTTTTTTGTTTTTGTTTTAAACCCTTAACTTCTGTGTATTGACTTATAGGTGGAAGAGTGGTAAGGGTAGGCAATGGAGGTCAAGTGACTTGCCCAGGGTCACACAGCTGGGAGGTGTCTGAGGCCGGATTTGAACCTAGGACCTCCCGTCTCTAGGCCTGGCTCTCAATCCACTGAGCTACCCAGCTGCCCCCTTTCTAGTACTTTATGCATTAGGGAAGCAGCCCACCAAAAAGGAAGGCATCCTGGGTTTGGAGTCAAAGGGCCCAGATTGAAATCCTGACTCTATTCCTTATCCCAGATAACCTTGGATAAGTCACTTAAAATCCATGGACCTCAAGTTTCTCCATGTGTAAAATGAGAGAGTTGAGCTAGAGAGCCTCTGAAATATCTTCCAGCTCAATACTGTGTCCTCTCAGATTCTAGCTGGTTCCTATCTGTATGATTTGGTGAGTGGGGGACAGTAGAGAGACCTTAACTCTGGATTTAGCCTAGCCTCTAACAATCTACATTCCTCTTTCCTGGAATGCCTTGCCTCCTGCTTTCTACCTCTCCTATTTTTCCCCACCCCTCAAGTGGTGGAGAAGCTTTTCCAGAAAATTATATGCATCTCATCATTTCTTTCTTTGTTGTAGGCTCCTAGAATATCACAGCGAGGAAGGAGCTAAGAGATCATTGAGTCCCTTATAGATGAGGTGTAAGATTCTCTCAGGAAAGACTTGAAGTGGTTCACTTGAAAATTGAGCGAGGCACAGCAGTTGACCTGGAGACCTCGATGACTCCTATGTCTCTTGCTGGTCCAGGCAAGTCAGTGGGTGGCAGAAATGGTCATTTCTTTTTCTTACTCCCTGTTTCCTCAGCCCAGCCCTTATAAGGCAAAACCTGCCCTCTCCCAGATTCTTTCAGGTGCCAATCAGCAAAGTCATAAAGTGCCAGATGCAAAGTTCGGTCTGGGGGCAAGGCTCGACTGTTTACAGCCCCATGACCTTAGCAAGAAAGGGGAAGGTTTCCGAACAGGGAAGGTGGGGCAGGGGGCAGAAAGGGGAAGAAAATAGCCAGCGTGTATCTAGAGGAAATTTCGCTTAAATGCATGAAGTTGGGCAACCTCTGATTTTTCCATTAACTCTCTCCACTCTATCTTCCCAATACTCTGTCTACCTACCTGGCCCATTTTTATCTAACAAAGGACCCAAGAACTTTCAGTCAGATCAAGAAACATTTATTGAAGGTTTTTCTATCATATTCATTTGTTTAGGCTATGAGGCAGATAGAAGAATTCAATTCAGCAAACAACAAATTTAACATTTATTCAACAGATTTAACATATTAAATTTAAATAGACAAATTACACTTAAATATATTCATTTAATTTCAGCTTTTATTCAAATTTATGTATTCAATTTTTTAAATTTCACCTACAAAAATCAACAATGTGGAAACGACCTGGACAGAGCAGCATACCAGGTCTGGGAATGGGTAGGGAAGAAGGAAGGGAGTGAGACAACTCGGATTATACTACTTCAGGAAACTTATGTGAAAATGAAATTTATTTATTATTAAAACAATATAAATAAATAATAAATTGATTCTTATTTATTATTCAATTTTTATTTAGATTTTGTTTTTATTTTATTTATTTAAATTTTAACTTTTATTCAATGGATTTAAGATCCTTTATCATAAGGCCCTGGGTTCAGGCCTGAGTAGAATGCAGAATCTATTTTCAAGAAACTTATACTTTATGATAGCACATAAATAACCTATATCATATTGCCTGCCACCTTGGTAGGGGGAAAGGATGGGAAGGAGGGAAACAACATGGATGGGAAGGAGGGAAACAAAAAATATTGGAATGTTATTTTTTAAAATTGTATCTATGTGTAATCTGGGAGGAAAAAAAGAAACAAAGTGTAATACAGGGGTCAGGATGAAGAGAAGACATGTACACAAATAACTGATGCAAGGGAGAGTGAGATACAGTAAGTACAGAGGAAAAGCCCAGGCAAGCAGCTCTGAGAAATATGAGAGATGACTTCTAGCTTGGTAGTTGTATCTAGGAAGGCTTCTTGGAGAAGGAGGCAACTGAGTTCTGCCTTCAAGGAAGGGAGACACTTGAATACCTGGAGAAGGGGAATTGGGGAAGGGTTAGAGTCAACCCTACCCCTAATTCTAAGTTCAATAGGGCAAGGATGGGAAAGAACCCAATTCAAACACAGGAAAGAATCAACAAAGGGATAGGGATGGGGGAGCACAAGATGAGAGCAAGAATTGGAAAACAGCCTGGTTTGGATGAAACTTAAGAAGATTATGGGGGGGGGGGCAGCTGGGTAGCTCAGTGGATTGAGAGTCAGGCCTAGAGATGGGACGTCCTAGGTTCAAATCTGACCTCAAATCTGTTCCTAGCTGTGTGACCCTGAGCAAGTCACTTGACCCCCATTGCCTAGCCCTTACCACTCTTCTGCCTTGGAGCCTATACACAGTATTGACTCCAAGACGGAAGGTAAGGGTTAAAAAAAAATTACAGGAAGGATAATAGTTTGAGACAAGACTGACTGATAGATTGAAGCCAAATTAATGAGGATCAGGAGTTTTAGACTTTATTCAACAGGCTTTTGGTAGCCACAGAAGATCTTTGAGCCAAGGAGTGATGGTCTCAGAGCAGTGTATTAAGAAGATTCCTTGCATAATTTGTGCAGAATTGATGGGAGAAGGGAGGAACTGAAGATGGGAGGATCAGTTGGGACTGCAGTAGTTTAGACAAGAAAAAAGATGGTGGCCTGAACCAGGGAATAGCCCCAGAGTCCACAGTCCAGCTGGGGACACAAGATGAATGATGGATGAAACGGTTAGATATTATCCACATCTCTGTATGAACAAGTGCTAGCTTGAGTGGTAAGAGCTCAGGGTCTCAAGAGACCCCTTTAGGCTGGGGCATTCCCAGAAGGCTTCTGAGAAGAGGCAATATTTTAGATGAAGCCTGAATGAGCCTGATGAGATTTGAACTGGCTAAGTGGAAGGAGAAAGCCTAACAGGGACTAACAGCAGAAGGGGATGGTAATTAATGCAGGAATGGGAGACTTGCTTTTATATGGTCAAAAATAAATGTCAAGGCCTTTTCTCATCCATTCTATCACCGAATCCTTGGAACATCCCTGTCAAGTGGAGGGGAACATGACCTAATATTTATATTGTGTACCTCTTAAGTGCAGGGCTCTGTGTGGATACAAAGAGCACTAGGGAAGAATCTCTCCTGGGTCCTCTGGGTGGGAGGGAGGTGAGTGTCCTATGATTGGGTATATATGTGCAAAGATACATGTATCTTTTAGGACTACTCCTATGATTTCATTGATATTGGGAAACTCCCAGTGAAGAAATTTTTACTTACCAATACACAGTATTGATTCTAAGACCGAAGGCAAGGGTTTTTTAAAGAAGTGCTTGAAGTAGAGGAAAAGCTAGAAAGATCATTTGGGAGTAAAGAACCTTGGATGCCAGACCAAGGAGTTTGTATTTTTTTCTGAAGGGCAGCTAGGTGGCATTAACAGGAAAAAAAAACTGGAATCAAGAAAGTTTACCATTCCCTTCTCCAGCATATTTTACAAATGAGGAAACTGAGGCAAACAGAAGTGAAGTGACTTGCCCAGGATCACACAGCTAAGAAGTGTCTGAGGCTGGATTTGAACTCATAAAGACAAGTTGTCTTCCTAAAGCCATTGCTCTATCCACCAAGCCACCTAACTACCATAGCTTGTGCAGGTTGTTACAATGGTCCATGCTAGGATAGTGAAATAAGGAAAAAGAACTAATAGACATCACAGAGATGATAAAACTTGGTAATCGCCTACATGTGGGGCCTCAAGGAGAGGGCATGATCAAAAATGATTCTAGAGTTTCCCCTCTGGATAACTGGTGGAATGATAGCACCATTAACAAGAGACAGGGAAATTAGAATGGGCGTAGAGGAACAGAATATAAACTCAATCTGGGCAGGGGTGTGTTGGAGGCAACTTGAAGAGATTACTGGCTATTTATTTACATCTCAGAAACCAGCAAATGCTGGAATTTGGGGCTTGTTTTTGTTTGATTATCCTGCCTTAAGAAAGTAATGAAAAAAGTGTTAATTCAGATTAAGCTTAAAAAAGTGTTGTGTGGATAGGTTGTTTTTTTAAATTTGTGGAAAGCTGATTATTAAACATTTACTAGCACACCACTGAGGTTAGAACATGTTGAATTTGAGGTATGAATTCCTCCCTCTAGAGCAGAGCCATGTCTTTCTCCTTACCCTTAATGTGGAGTCTAACAAAGTAAGTAAAAACTTGTGGGTATTAAACAAGGCACCTTGTTTTAGAAGGACAGTGAGGGCAGAAGTGGGGAGGAGTAGAAATGAGGTCTAGAAGAGGGATGGATCTGATTCAGAAGAGCATAGCAAGTGATGGGCAGACTTCCCTTGAACTTGCCACCCCAGACTGGTTTGGAGAAGGTATGGTGCTATCAGGTGCCTGGCTCTCAGGGACAGGAGGGACATGATTCATATCCAGGAGCCTGCCCTTCCTAAGAAAGAATTCACATCTGGGTGGTGCTCCAAATCCTGCTCCCAGCAGTACCTTCTAAACATTGACAAGCTGCCAGCCTGTGATGACGCCAGGTCTACTGGTGGAAGTGAGCCGAAAAGAAGGGTTTCCCTTCACCCATGAGGCACGGGCAACGGCCTCCTTTTGGCCCCCAGCGCCATTCTCCTTGACTGCCCGGTGGCATTAAGAAGAGCTCACATTTCAGTGAAACTGGAAGCTTTACAAAGTCGGTGGTATATTTTACAGTTGAGGAAGCTGAAGCTAGGAGAGAAAATAATAAAAAATGGTCAACATTTATTCAGTGCCTCCTATGTTCCAGGCGCTGTTAAACACTTTGCAAATATTATCTCATTTGACCTTCACAACAGCTCTGTGAGGTCGTGCCATTATTATCCCCGTTTTACGGATGTGGAAACTGAGGCAAAAAAAAAAAAAAAAGAAGTTAAGTTGCATGTCCAGAATCTAACGGCTAATAAGTGTTTGAAGGGAGATGCCCGCCCACTCAGATCTTCCTGACTCTGGGCTCAGAACTTTACCTACTTTGCCACTCAGCTAAGGAGATACGGCAGAAAGTGGCAGAAATGGGAGTCGACCTCCAGTCTTCTGATTTCCTTTCCAGTGCTTTTGTCGCTACAGGATTCTGCCTTCTCCGAAATGAGCAAGAGGAGCTGAGCTTTAACTGAAATAGGAAGGATCGAGTTTAGTGCTATGAGCAGAGATCAGCGAGAGGCTCAACCAGACGGTGTTTTCCATTAGTTATTTGCAGAAAGAAGGCTCCCTCCAGACAACCAGCAGCACAAGGACTGCTTGGGTGGGACTGGCACCAAGAGCTACTATTTCAAGACAGTGAAGCCCGATTACGCACTTGGCCTCTTGAGGTGGGTATATAAGAGAGTCAGTGATGGCTGCCAGGGGGAAACGTGGTCTGCTTTACCACCGAGTGACCTCAAGAGTCTGGGCTGTGGGGCTGAGATTGCCGCCATTCCCTTCTCCCTCCTCTAAGAAAGTCCCTCCTGAAACGTGCCCTTTAGAATGGATACTGAATCTAGAGAGATTTTTTTCCCCATTCAGACAATTTGAGGAATGAAGATGGGTTTCATTGTTCTTGTCTTTCTGAACCCTGCCTGGTCTGGTTCTGTGCTAGGTAAGATTCAGAAGGAAGCCTCACCATGGGAGCCCATTAGATCCTCATTCTCCTGCCCTCTCTATCCCCAAACCTGTCAAACTGGTACATCAAAGAGGAGGTTGGACTCCTGTATTCTGTATCAAATCCTCGAATCCTCCCTTGAATCTCACAATCCCAGAATAGAAACTTTAAAATAGAATGCAAGCTGGAATATAAAAATTCTAGAAAGGAATCTGAGCTAGAATTTGGGATCCCTGGTGGAGGGCATGTGGCCGTGGAAAGAACACAGAACTAGGAGTTATACGATCTCGGCATTAACCCTACTTGGATCTCTCTCTATGTGAACTTGAGCAAGTCATCGCATCGCTTTGGTCCTCAGTTTCTTCCTCTGTAAAAATGATGATGGGGCAGAGTGAGATGATCTCTTAGGTCTCTCAGGTCATAAAACCATGAACTAGGCTATGAACAGAATTTTAGCAGGACAGACATCCAGGAGGAGATCCCAGGATTGGGTTTGAGACTTGGAATTGCTTCTCTGTCACAAACCCAGGGTTAAGGAAGGCATTAAGAGGCATAGGATTTTTAGAACTGGGAGGCATCCTAGAGACAATTTAATCCAAACATATCATTTTATATATAAGGAAACTGATGTCCAGAGTACTTAAAGGACCTTCCCAAGGTCACACAGGTAATAGGAGGCAGTACCAGAATCTGAACCTGGGCCCTTTGATTCCAAATCATAGGAATTTCCCCACTAAATCAAAACACTTCTCTGCCTAATCAAGTCAGACTTAAAAGAGAGCAACCCTCTAGTTCAGTGATTCCCAAAGTGGGCGCCACCACCCCCTGGTGGGTGCTGCAGCGATCCAGGAGAGCAGTGATAGCCATAGGTGCACTTGGGATTTCCAATGTTTTAACTTTTTTTGTATTACATTCTATTCTGAGTTCAATAAATAGTTTCATAATTTCAAAGTTCAATGTTTCTAATTTACACCTTTCTTTACTATATTTTACAAAAAAGGTAGAAACATTAATACATATATCTTTCCTATTAATTGCTATTAAAAAATTTTTAAAAAAATTAATTTCCAGGGGGCACTAAGTAATATTTTTTCTGGAAAGGGGGCGGTAGGCCAAAAAAGTTTGGGAACCACTGCTCTAGTTCAATGACTCTTAATCTGTGAGCTATGAACCCTCAGGCAACTATTAATCTATGTTGCAGAGGCTGCAATATTTTTTTTCTATTCAGTAGTTACAAAAAGTACAACTATTTCTTGGGAGTTCACTAAAAAAATTATATTAACAAAAAAGTTTTCATACTAAAAAAATCCAAACAACTGAGGGCTGTCAATCTAGTCAAAATCTCTCATTTTCCAGATAAGAAAGCCAACGTCTAGAGGGGAAAAAGTTCCCCCTAGAAATTCATAAGGAATCCATGGTAGAGCTGAGACTAGAACTCAGGTCTCCAGACTCCCTACCCAGAACCCTTGTTGCCTCTGGACAGATGGAGGGAGAAGGGTTCTTATGGGAACTGAAGAGTGACCAGGATGGAGAGGCAATTGATTATAGACCAGATCAAATGGGGCTCATTTGAAAAGAAGATTTGGGGGGTGAGGAGCAGGCAATGATTGCCTTGTAAGCATTTTGAAGGTCTGTAATACGGAAAAAGAGGGATTAGACTTGCTTTTCTTGGCCTCAGAGAACAGAACTAGAACCAGAGAGTGAGGAATTAGAAGTAGATCCATTTGACTGTAACTCCATTAGACTGTGAGTTCCTTGAGAGCAGGGATTATTTTTTGCTTCTTTTTGTATCCCCAATGCTTAACACAGTGCCTAGCACATATTAGGTGCATAATAAATGTTTATTGATTGATTAATTTAGTAATTTAGCTCTGTATAAAGAATAATGAAAGCTAACCCAAAATGGAATGGACTACCCAGAGAGGAATTGAGTCCCATTCAAAAAAAAAGTCTTTAAGGATTATCTAGATGAGCCCATGTCAGGATATTGTAGACAGAATATATAGAGGTTGAGACATTATCAGAATAAATGGCTTGAGATCATGGCCAGCTCCGCCATCTTTGATCCTAAATCTCTCTCTGAAACACTATCTCACTCATCTCATCCCTATACTGCCTTGAGAACTTCTCATTGGTTTTTTTGTTTTTTTTTTTTAACCCTTAACTTCTGTGTATTGACTTATAGGTGGAAGAGTGGTAAGGGTAGGCAATGGGGGTCAAGTGACTTGCCCAGGGTCACACAGCTGGGAAGTGTCTGAGGCCAGATTTGAACCTAGGATCTCCCGTCTCTAGGCCTGGCTCTCAATCCACTGAGCTACCCAGCTGCCCCCCTTCTCATTGTTTTTTGTTTTTTTTTAAACCCTTGTACTTCGGTGTATTGTCTCATAGGTGGAAGAGTGGTAAGGGTGGGCAATGGGGGTCAAGTGACTTGCCCAGGGTCACACAGCTGGGAAGTGGCTGAGGCCAGATTTGAACCTAGGACCTCCTGTCTCTAGGCCTGACTCTCACTCCACTGAGCTACCCAGCTGCCCCTCTCTCATTGTTTTTTGATGGTAGAGGAGTAGGATACCAGGGTCCTGTTTCAGGAGGCTTCTATCTATGGAGAGAAAAGGGTGCTGAGAGGGATAAGACCAATTCATACAGAACCATCAAAGAACAATACACTTTATGTTATGGGGATCAGATTCAAAGTGTTAGAACTCTGTGATGGTCATAATGGTCCAGGAAAACTTCTTGGAAGACAGCATCATCCCTTTTTGCCTGTAAGGGGTACTTCTTATTCCTAAGATTCTTCTAACTGGCCTCCCAGCCTCCAGTCTCTTCCTTTTACATGTCACCGTAATGATGTCCACAGTACACAGATCTGACCATGGTACTCCCCAACCAAAATAACTCTGTGGCTCTCCACTGCCCCCATTGCTCCTTAGCTTGGCATTTGAAGCCTTTCATTTTCAGGTTCCAACATATTTTTCCAACTTTATTTCCCACGTGTCTAGTTCTGCCAAACTAGAGTTTCTTTGTACTCCTCGTCCCATTGTATTCTTTGTAATGTCTCCACTCTTAGTATGTTGTCTCCTCCCTCCCCCCAAAGTCATTGTTATCTTCTAAACTTGTAGTACCTTTCTTTCCAAGTACATCTCCCTCCTCCCCTACCCAAAGATCAGTTCATCCCTTGTATCAACAGAGAGAAAAGAAGAGAGCAGTTAAGCAAAAATAACCAATACATTAACAGAACCTTATATTTGATATTCCACACCCAGAATCCCCCTGTTGTTGTTGTTCAGTTGTTTTTTAATCATGTTTGACACTTCATGACTCCATTTGGGGTTTTCTTGGCAGAGATAGTGGATTTGAATCCTCCAATCTAGGCCTGGCTCTCAATCCACTGAGCTACCTAGGTGCTCCCCATTTCCTTGTCTTTCACTTCACTCATTCAGGCTGACTTCAAACCCTACTACCACCAGACTGAAACTATTCTCTCCATTCCTTCTCAATCATTCTATCCACAAGCACTGCTTAAGTGCTTCTCAGACTCCTTTGTTAGATCACCATTCATATCCTGTCTATAGGTCTCAGTGTCCCCCAATGTTATGTCTTGAGATATCCTTTCCTCTTTATACTTTCTCCTTTGGTGATCTCATCTGCTCCTGTGGGTTCAATGATCATCCCTATGGAGGCAATGCCTAGGTCTATATGTCCAACCCTACTCTCTCTTTTGAAATCTAATCTTCATGAATATCCCATCAGCATCTTTAATTCAACATGTCTAAGACAGAATTAATCCCTTTTCTCCCTAAAGTTGCCCTTCCTCCCAACTCTCTCTATGAATAATACTTCCTGGTTCACAACTTGGAGTCATCCTTGATTCTTACCCTACCCTCATCCCCCAGATCCAATCACTTGCCAAATCTTACAGTTTGCCTCCTTAACACCTCTAGCATCTGTCTTTTTCTCTCCATTCATACTGTCTCTGCTCTAGTTCAGGTCCCCATCACTTTCTGACATCTACTGCTGTGTGACCCTGGACAAATCATTTAACCTCTCAGAACCTCAAACAACTCTTTAAGATTGTTAAAGTTATAGAGAAGATTTAGGGTTTCTCCCCAGAAGTTCCCAATACCAATTAAATGATTGAGTAAAAATAGATAAATAAATTATCTCAAATTATCTTTCCCCTTTCAGCCCATTCTCTATATGTCTTACCAAAATAATCTTCTTAAGAGATAGATCACTCATTCCCTGGGCATGTCATTTCCATGAAATTCCTTTGGTGAAAAATCTTTAACTTCTCCCTATTGCTCCTGAAAACAAAATACAGACTCAGCCTGGCATCTAACCCCCTCCATGATCTAGGTCCCACAAACTTTTTGAGAGCCACTTATTTTCTTCTTAATTTACTCTATGAATAAACCAATCAAAAGAGTTCTAACTATTCCTTGAACTTGACATTCCGGTGCCTTTGGAAAGCCAGGATGTGTCCTGTGCTTGGAATGTGGTTGGGTTTTGTTGTTGTTTTTTTCTCACCTTACCTCCGCCCTTAGAATCCCCAGCTACTTTCAGGGATCAGCTCAGGAGCTACCCTTCCATAAAACCTATCCTGATTTCTCTTCCTTGTGTCCCTATAAGGGTCTATCACATAGGAGCAATTTACAAATGTTCATTGGATTAAATAATTGATGACTTTCCAGAGATGACAGGTTTTTTTAAGATGGGCTGCAGGGAGAAAGTCCTGACACCTTCCATATGTTTGCTTCCAAATTTAGCACTCAATCCAGATCCCGGTTGCTATATTACCTACCAGCCCCCAAGACATTCTCTTTCTTTTCTTAAAAAATTCACGGTTATGCTCACAGTCTCTCTCTCTCTCTCTCTCTCTCTCTCTCTCTCTCTCTCTCTCTCTCCACACCAATTCCTGCCCTCATACTAGGAAATTTCAGCATAGATATGAATGCTCCCCCAAATGCTCTAATCATGACCTACTCCTCCACTTCAGTTACACACAAGGATGGTCAAACTCTTGATCTTGTTATTACTCAGAGAATATGAACAAGAATTCTGAAATTCCTTTTGTGGATCATAACCTCCTATTGTTTCACCTCTCCCTATGCCTTACTCCTTCTGAACCTATTATTTCCCCTTATAATGACCTCCAGTCCCTCAGACCAGCACCCCTCCTTTGGCTTGACTCTTCTTCCTTCCAAATCGCTGGTACTTTAGGGTACCAGTTCACCTGTATTGTGTCTTCTACCCATGAATCCCTTGATCCCTTGTTTAATTATCCTTCACAACTTGCCAAACACCTACCTGGGATTACTCTAGCCATCTGCTTCCTTCATTGCTTTCTATGTGTTGGAGGAAATATAGTGTCTGATTTCAACTGGGCACTCACTTCAGTGGCCATCTATAATGGATTCTTTATCCCACTCAGCAGAGCAGTTCTGACTTTCTTCTCTCCTTAGGAATCCCATGGCACTTCCTGCCCCCCACCCCCACAGGCGAGGACCTGGTCTCATCATTTAACAGGAAAATTGGTGCCATTTACTAGGACCTCTCTCTCCGTCCTTTCCCCTCATCTCACAATCCCTCAGCATCATCCCCTATGATCTCCTGGTTTGTTCCTGTATCTGATGTCCTTCTTTTTACGTACCCTCGATTCCCTCTCCTCTCATCTTGACCAGCAGATCGCTCCAGCTCTCATCTCCTCTTTCACTCATCTTCAGTCTCTTTTCTTCTCTGCTGCTTCTCACTTCCTTCCTTGCAGCCTATAAGCATGCCCAAGTCTTCCTCGTTCTTAACAAATCTTCACTAGCTCCTACTTTTCCCCACTAGTTCTTCTATTTCTTTTCTCATTCTCAGCCAAACTCCTAGAAAAAATTGTCTGTACTTGGTGCCTCCACTTCCTTCTCACTCTTTTCTAAACCGGCTGCAATTTGCTTCTGACGTCATCCTCTGACAGAGGGCAGAGGATATGGTTGTCTGGGAAAGAAGAATCCCAGTGGGACACCTGAGAGGAGAGCACGCAGGGAAGAAGCTGGGGACAAAGGGACCAGAGAGGAGAAGCAACACTTCATTTCCCCACCTGTTAGGGACCTTCAAACTTCCCACGCCTGGGGCAGAGCTCTAATCACTACCCTGGTTAAGACTGCCTCCACCACCCTTGGTCAAGTTGCCTGTGGACTTTAACTCTCTCCTTGACATCCCCAGATGGATCAAAGGGAGAACAAGTTCCCCAGGCACTTTTCTGGCCTGGGGCTCAGTAGAAACAGAAGGTGCCCAATAGGTTCAGCCCCGTATTTTCCTTTCAGTTTGTTGACTAATTCAATTAAGACCTCCTGGCTAGTCCAGACTTGGGCATGTGATAAATTTGGCTTCTGCCTTAGAAATGCTTTCTGAGGACTTTGTGCCCTCTCTCCCGGGCTCTGTGAGGGACTCTATCTTTTCCAGATGTTTCTGAGACTTCCAGCAGTGAGAGGAACCCTTGAACTTGAAGCTGAGGGTCAAGTTCCCATCCTCATCCCACCCCTGCCTTTCTGTGTGACCTTTGGCAAACCCCTTCTTTTCTTAATGTCCTCATCTGTAAAATGGGGCCATCAAGACATGTCCTGACTGATGAGAGACTAATGTGAAGGTTATTTGAAAAGTTTAGCATTGGCATACAAGGACTTGAACTCTAAAGATCCATGATTTCATCAGTGTGGGCCCCCCCTCTCTTCCTGTTCCCCTTACCTTATCTTCCATCAACCCCAAATAAGATTCTGAGTCTCTCGAACCTGCTGTTTGATCCCCTGGGTTCAAAGAATGGGCTCTACCCTAGATTTGAATCACTTCTCCTCCCTACTTCTGCCACAGCCTCCATAATTAGCTGCTCAAGTCATTCAGTCAGTCAAAAAGCTTTTTGTTAAACACTGTGTTTCAGGAACTGGGCTGAGCACTAGGGAAACAAAGGAATGCATGTTTCTTGCTCTTGAGATAGTCTTCTATCAGACAAGACAAGATGCAAATAACTATGTATATAGAAGATATGTGCAGTGTTAATGGAAGAGAAGTAATCTAAGAGAGGAGGCACTGCTAGCTGGGACTGGGAAAACCACCTGCAGAAGATCTTAAAGGAAGAGTATGGGGAGCAGTCAGTATGATGGCAGTGAGATGGAGATGGAGGATTATGTGGATGGAACAGCAAGTAGAACAGTGCTGATAGATCATAGAGTTTATGGAGGGTAAGGTGGAAGAAAAGTGGGGGAAAATAAAAATAAAAAAAGCAACTAGGTGGTACGGTGGATAGAGCACTGAGTCTAGAATCACGAAGACTCATCTTCATGAGTTTGGATTCAGTCTCAGAAACTTACTAGCTGTGTGACCCTGGGCAAGTCTCTTAACCTGGTTTGTCTCAGTTTCCTCATCTATAAAATGGGCAGGAGAAGGAAATAACAAGCTACTCCAGTATCTTTGCCAAGGAAACAGAGGATCAGAAATGATTGAAGCCCATATTGAAAAAAGACTTGAAAAACTAGAAGGTTTTATGTTTGATCCAGCAGGTAATAGGAAGCCACTGGAATTTACTGATTATGGAAGTATATGATCATATTTGCATGTTAGGAGAATCACTTTGGCAACTGAATTGAAGATAGAGTGAGTAGGGAGAGACTTGAGTCCCAAGATGACTGGTTGGTGTGAGGTGATGGCCTGCACCAAGATGGTAGCTATGTAGGTAAAGAAAAGGCAAACACATACAAAATATATTGTAAATATAGAAAAGACAAGGCTTTGACAACAGATTGGATATATAAGGTGAGTGCAAAAGAGGAGTCTGGTGGGGAGTGTAGGTGACTGGGAGGATAGTGGTGCCCTTAACATGAACAGGAAATTCAGAAAGAAGAGATGGTTTGGAAGAGAGGGAAGATCACGAGGTCTGTTGGGGGCATGATGAGTTTGGGATGCCTATGTTTCAGGTGTCCAAAAGGCAGTAATATGAGGCTGGAGGTCAAGAGAGAGGTTAGATCTAGAAAAATAATTCAGAATCATCTGCATAGAGATGATAAGTGAACTCATGATAAGATCATCTAATGAGATAGTCATAGAGGGAGAGGAGGAGGGCCCAGGGCAAAGTTGTGAGCAATACCCACTGTCAGTAGACATGACCTTGAAGATCCAGCAAAGGAAATTGAAAAAGGATGATAGGGAGAGCACAAGGAGAGAACAATGTCATGAAAATCAAAAGAGAAAAGAGTATCCAGAAGTCAAGGACTGCAAAGAGATCAAGAAGGAGATGAATGGAGAAAGGCTATTGGATTTAGTCTAGATTTGTAAGCCTGGCATCTGATTCCTCTCACTTTTCAATCCTGTCTCCATCTCTGAGCCTTAAAGGAAACTAAGAATTCTAAGGAACAAAGATGAGGAGGAACAGAATTCTAAGGATGGAAGCAAGCCTAGCTACAAAGGCCTGGAGGTGGCACATGGGAGAAATAGGGAACAAGAAAGTCAGTTTGCTTGGAACAGAGGATGGTGAGAAGAAGAAGAATTATTACTGCACAAAAGTTGGGTTACCTGAGCTTGAAGAAACCTTTGAAACCATCACCTTCAATACCTTCATTTTAAAGATAAAAAGATTGCTACTCACGGAGGTTAAAGGATTTGCCCAAGGTCACCAAGGCAGTAAAATCAGAAAAAGAATTTGAACTTATGTCATTTGACTCCACAGCCAATAAATATTCTTTTTACTATACCATCTTGGCAGTTTTATATAAATTGAACATTTGTGATCAGTTCCTTTTCTCCCTATAGTTGTCATAGAAGCTCACTCAGGCTGAAGTGGGCAGAGGATTTAATTAAATTAATTATTACTTTTAATGGGAATCTCTCTGTCCTTCCAACCCTCCACCTTATTGTCAGGTAGTGATTTGTCCTGTAAGACACTTACATCCTTGCAGAGAAGACTTCCTAGAAAGAACCTGTAGAACAGCCTTGGCCTAAATCTGTGGAATGAGACACACAGTTTTGGACAGGGCCAGTATGGAAATTTGTTTTGCTAGACTTGTGCATATTTATTGTAAAAGTTCCAGTAGAAGATGGGTGAGAAAATACTTTTGCTTGTTAACTGAAAGAAAATTTAATTTAGAGCAGCCTTGGGTAAATGCAACAATCATTTATTTGGTACCAATACGTGTAGATCCCTCTGCTTCTGTTTTGGAGGAAGATACAAAATATAGGAAAGATGGAATCCCTGCCTTTATGGAACTTACAGTCTAAAAGATAATTCAAGGCCTGAACCAGGGGCTGATAGTCAAATTCTTCCATATCACAAACTTTCTTAAAGTGAATATCCTTTCCTTCCTTCTTCCTCATGTATAGACAACTATGTGGTACTGTGGATGTAATGTTGGCCTTCGAGTCAGAAAGACCAGGGTACAAATCCTCAAATCTTTAGAGAGTGTGTGTGTGTGTGTGTGTGTGTGTGTGTGTGTGTGTGTGTGTGACCCTGGGCAAGTCACTTGACTTCCTTCTACCCCAATTTCCCCATCCGTAAAGCAAGGTTAATAATAGTTTCTACTTCACAGAGTTGTTGTGTAGGGATGACGTGTTAAGAATTTTGCAAACAAATTGCCATATAAATGCTAGTTTACATCAAAATAATAACTAGTACTTGGTTAAATGACTTGCTCAAAACTATCTGAGGCAGAATTTGAACTTGGGTCTTCTTAATTCATATTCTAATCCTCTAACTCAGGGGTTGGCAACTTTTTTGGCCGTGAGACCCATAAACGCCACATTTTTTAAAATGTAATTTCGTGAGAGCCGTACAGTGCTCACATTGCGGCTCCTGTAACAGCGCCTGAAAAAAATGGACTTTATGGATCCTGCAGAAAGAACCATATCTGGCCCTCAAAAGAGCCAGATATGGCTTGAGAGCCATACGTTGCCGACCCCCTGGTCTAACCAATGGACAACCTACCTGCCTCATTATCCTATCTTTGGAAAGTGAATCCTTCAGCATTTGGTAGGTTGTATACACCAGGACTCTGTGGATTTAGAGCTGGAAGGAACCTTTCTCAGAATGTTTTTCAGTACATTCTGTAAAATACTACAAAGGAAGCCAAACTAAGGGGGAAAACCCTGCAATTTTTTCCCATCCAAGTTCACAGAACCTCTGAAATCTATCCACTGAGCCTTCAGTCACAACCACCAGTCTAGAGGAAACTTCTAGGAAGAAAGTGGCCAGAAAGTGTCAGAGCTGGGCCCAAGTTCCCTGCCTCCAAGAACAGGGAGTTTATGGGGAAGCCAAGGAAGGGGAACATGCTGTTCTTTTTGACCTGAGGGCATCCTGGCTTTAGTTCCTGTGGGGTGGAAGAGAAAGTAAACAGAGGCAGCTAAAGGCAGAGCCCAGGGCATCACAGCTGCCACGGATCTCAGGGTGGAGTTGGTTGCTTTAGGGAGGGAAGGTATGGGGAGGAAGAATAACACAGTAATAAAGCCACCCAGACTCAGCTCTGCTCATCCCTGGGCAGGGCTGGAAACATGGCCCACGTCAGACAGGTGGGGAAACCAAGGCCCAGGGAAGGGACTCTAGATCTAGGTCAAGGTTATACAACATACATCAGAGACCAGGTCAGGGCTCTGTCTATGAGACTGTGTGAAGGGAATAGTAGGAAGGGAAGGGAAGGGTCAGTCAGACACAGAGCTTGAGGATGCTCAATGGAATTGGCAAAGGTTTTAGTTTCAGCAAAGGAAGGGGCCTTGGAGACCCAGTTTAACCCCTTAATTTGACAGATAAAGAAAGTGAGGGTGAGGCCCAAAGAGGGAAAACGACACACAACTTGTAAACTGTGGAGCAGAGATTTGAATACAGGTTCTATGAGTCAAAATTCAGTGTTCTTTCTACTAACCAAAAGGACTTTGCCCTCTCTCTCTCTCTCTCTCTCTCTCTCTCTCTCTCTCTCTCTCTCTCTCTCTCTCTCTCTCTCTCTTCCTCTCTTCTCTCTTTCTTTCCTTTTCTCTCTCCCCTTCCTGCCTCCCTCTCTCTTTCTCTTTCTCTCTCTGTGTGTCTCTCCCTCTCCCTTCCTGCCTTCCTCTCTTCCTCCCCCCTCTTCCCCTCTCTCTTTCTTTCCCTTTCTCTCTCCTCCCTTCTCCCTCTGTTTCTTCTCTGCTCTCTCCTCTTTCTCCCTTTCCCTCTCTCTTCTCTCTTCCCTCCCCCACTCCTCCCCCTCTTTCTGAAGACCCTGAAATTCCATCTCTGCTATGAGAAGCAAAGAAAACGGTTACGTCCGATCATGTATCTCATCTATAGTCATCATAACAGCTCCCATTTCCATATGGTTCCCAGAGCCCTTCCCTCAACAGCCCTGTGAGACAGCTAATGCATTATACCCATTTAACAGTCAAGGAAGCTGAGGCTCAGAAAAAAGAAAGTTGTAAGGACAGGACTTCTGTTACCAAACTCTATGCTCTCTCCATGGCACCCCACTACCTCTAATGTCCCATCATAACCCTGGTCTCCTTGTATCTCAGTCTCTCCTTCCTATACCTCCTGTGGGGTTTGTTGTTGTTGTTTTTAACTTGATGCCACTGCTCCTCACCTCCCTATTCCTTCCACCTCTGATGGCTTGAATTAACCTTATTTCTCATGGATTGGTGCAAGTTGGGTCCATTTCAAGGTCCCTGTAAAATCATCTTTAACATTAGCAGGTGGCCCTCTTTTAAAAAATTCCCCGAGAATCCCTTGTGTTCCTGTGTTGTCTGACCCTTAGAAACTAGGATTTCCTTCTGTCTCCCCTAAACTCACCCTGCTACAATTTCAACTCTTTGGACATTGAAGGTTATTACCAAATCAAGGTAGCCCAGAGCCTGTTTGGCTCGTGCTGTGATATGATGGAAGGAATACTGGATTTGGAATCAGGAGGCTCAGGTTCAAATCCTAGCTCTCTCACTTATTTGCTATATGGGCAAGTTGTTTGGTTTTCCTCATCTGTAATATGAGGATAAAAAACCCTTGCACTGACTCCCTCACAGGATCCTTATGAATAAACCTTAGAGGTCCTACAAGATTATCAGCAATTATTATTATTGTTGTTATTATTATTATTATATTAGAAGACGAGAAGCTGAGGTTCAGGACCAGCTCTTCTTTCTTCTGTCTGTTACCTCCAGGTACTCCCTTCATTTGCCTGGGTCTCTCCTTGAAAATAAAGAAGGAGGAGGGGAGGCAGGAGAGAGGTGTGAAAGTGGGAAGAGACTTGGCTGATCACCCTCAAGCCAGCAGTGACTCCCCCTTTTGTTTCTGTGGTCACCTCCCCAGCCCCTAAAGATTAGAGTCAGAGGCTTCTTACTGAGCCCCCCAGACACTTCTCAACAGGAGGGTGAAAAATACTGAGAAGGGACCAATAAATTTTACCTGACTGTCAAAGGGGAAGGGAATGGACATTTATTGAATGCCTCCTGTGTGCCAGGCACTGTGCACAAATATTATTTTTACAATATTAAAATTTTTATATTTACAACAAAATTGTTAAATCACAAAAACATTCGCATTTACAAATATGGTCTCAATTAATCCTTCTCATTTTGTGTCCATGACCCAAAGGAGGTTAAGAATCATTAGTCTCTAAGATGTCTTCTAGCTCTAAATCACAGGATTCTCCTTTTGCTGTCATTGCCACTTTAGTCTAAGCAAAGCTTAAGCTGTTGTCTTTTTCTGTTGCCATTGTCTTTCTAGGTTTCTGATCTATGCTTCTTCACATACTATTAGATAAGCTTCCTTTTGAGTAGATCTGGTCATAAAAGCATGGCTTAGTAGTAGATAACCAACTCAAAGCCAAAAAGATCCGGGTTCAAGTTCTGCCTCAGCTATACATTGGCTATGTGACCCTAAACAAATTGTCTACCTATTTAGTAGTCACCAGACAACTCTCTGAGATTCCAAATTGCTGATATGCTTTAGAAAAAGGAAGGATTTCTTCACCCAGGAGCTCCTTGTACTAATGAAGGCATGAGTCTACTCCTTTCCTTTATCCTAGTCATGGGGCTCCTCTCTTTGGAAACCCTCCGTGGCTCTCTGTTGACTACTAAATAAAGTCTAAACTTCTCTACCAGACACTCAGGAACCATTAGGGTGCCATGATGCACAGAGCCAGGGTCTAAAATCAAGAATAGTCATCTTTTGGCCTCAGACACTGTGAGACCCTGGGCAAGTCACTTGCCCCTGTCTGCATTAGTTTCCTCATCTGTAAAATGAGCTGGAGAAGGAAATGGCAAACCACTCCAATTCTTTGCCAAGAAAACCCATGAAAAAGTGGACATGACTGAAACAACTGAAAACAATAAACATGGCATTCAAGACTCTGTGTGGTCTTGTTTTACTCTTTCAAGTCTTTATCTCTTATACGTTCCTTTATTCATTCTCTGCTTCAGTTAAAATAGACAGCTCAGTCCCAGAATACATAGGACCTCCATCTTACTAATCAGAACAGCCAGAATTCTTCCTCTTCCTCTCTTCCCCATTACATTCCCATTGGCCATTTTTTAAAGTTCAACTTAAAGGTTGCCTTCTCCCAGAAGTGTTTTCCTGAGCCTCCTCTTTCTTCAGCCTTTTCTTTAGGATCTTGAATGGCTTTGCCCCTCTCTGACGCATCTATCAAAAAATATTGTACATCATGTTTTTTTGTGTTGGCATAATAAATGTTTGCGGTATTGAATTTTAAAAGGATCCTCCTTTCTGCTGGGACTATCCAGACAAAGGGACACTGCCTTTTCCTCCTTGTATAACCCAGAGTCTATGTTTCTTGCTGTTATCACCACCAGCTTTGTCTCCTCCCCTCCCTGATATTCCCATCTCTAAGATACCAAAAAACCCTGCTTCAGAGGGTTGGGAGAGGTAGAAAAAAAAGAGCCTTACTGCTTGCTTTTCAAACATTCATGGAGGTAGGGGACACAGAGAAAGGCAAACACAGAGTGAGAAATTGTTTCTCTAAAATCAGGGTTATCAAACTCAACTAGGAGAGGGAGCTGTCAAACTGTACATAGGATCTCTGAGGATTGTGCACAGTTTTCAAATGTAATATTATTTAGGTTTTAGTGTATTTTTATTTTGTGAAATATTTCCCAATTACATTTTAATCTGGTTGTGGTGGCACGATCCCGAGGGTGTGTTGTGTGTGAGTCACAGGTGACTCAGGGAGCATTTGACACCTCTGCTCTAAAATCATGGTCTGATGTGTGTGACCTTAGGCAAGTCATTTGTTTCCCTTCTCTGGGGCTTAGTTTTTCCTTGTGTAAAATGAAGGGGATGGATGATCTCTGAGGTCCCTTCTGTTCTTATGTTATTTAAGTAAACACTTTGTAAACACTGAAGCCCTATAGAAATGTCATATTATTATTCTTTTATCATTGTTGTTATTACTATCCTTAGAGATTTTGGCTGATGTAGCAAAAAGTGCTGAATCTAAAATCAAGAGACCTGGGTGCAGGCGTTGGCTTCTCCAGCATCTCTCTGTGTCACATGCACTGGGCAAACCTCTTGCCTGATCTGGGCCTCAGTGTCTCCCCCTATCAAATGGGGAGAAGAGTCTTCCATCCCAGGGTTGTTAGTATCCTGTGAGAAAACACAAGTGTATAGACACGTGTGATGTCACCGTCCCTTTTGTAATTACCTGAGGGATCAGATTGTAGTCATTTCTCCCACACGGTGTAAACCCAGAGGCGTGGGGATAATGAGGATGTTTAGAATAAAGAAATCCTGAAGAGGAAGTCCAAAGTCCAGGCCTAAATTCCTTCTGATAAAAGCTACAGAAAAAAACTGCCTTTGCTCCTTCTCTGATTAACAAGCCATTGACCTGTTAGCCCGGCCAGCAGCCGAGGGGCCGCCGGTCCGGAGGGGATCGGCTCCCTCACACACTAGGGATGAGTTATTTCACCGCTCTGAAATGCCCGTCAGTCCTCTTAAGTGATCAAGCAATGCGGTCTTGGCCTCAGCAGATATGTGAAGTTGGCTTGTCCCAGTCTGCTCTTACTCTGGCTTCCATCCTCCAGGGGCACCACCGCTTCCCTTTAAGGGAGCCAGTTCTGGCAAGAGCTTCTTCTCTTTTCTCTTGACTTCCTAAGCTGGGTCTCAGGAAAGGATCTGCTGAACCCATTCATTAATGCTGAGGGGCTGATGACTGAGAATGGAGAATGCTGGGCTTCTTTGGGGTACTGAGCCCGATGGGGACCAATGACCTAATCCCACTGGTGGGCAAAGATGGAATCTTGGCATGAGAAGGCGAAGCTTTCGGTCACTGGTTATCTCAGGGCAGAGTCTCGTCTTCCCTGTCAGACTAGGGGTTCCGTGGGGCCTCGAGGTGCTGGCCCGGTCTGTTTCTCTTGTAGATGGTGGGGAGATTGGGGGCAGAGAACCCAGAACCAGGGACGGCATTCTGAAGGGCACAAGTATGGGGTCATCCCTACGGCTTTATGGCAGCAAGAAGTACCCCACCCTGACCTGTCTGTCACTTGAAAAGGATGTAGGATGGGAAGACAAGGTTGCTGCAGAGGGAACTATAGACACAGCTTAGAGGCACATAATGAGAGCTTCCAGGAGGCTGTTGGAAGCCGGAGAGCCCTGAATGCCCCACTTTGACGTCCTTTCCTACTAAAGCAGAAGAGATAATAGTTTCTCTTATTCCAGGAGGAGCCTGAGAGATTGTCTCACTGATCATCTCCCCCTCCCCATTCAGGCAGACCGAAGCTAAAACAGTTTCCCTTCTAGAGGTGAGAAAGTTCTCAAGACAGATGTTTGGGCACAAGAGTGGATGGGCACCTCGATGGCCCCCATTCAACTCAAACTTGCCCACAAGGTATAATAGAGATGATGAATGCCAGTGCTAGGAAGGACATTCCAGCACAGAACATCAAAGTCCTAAGTTCAGAGACCAGGTGCTCTATACTTATCATTTTACAACTGAGAAAATAGAGCCCCTTAGAGGGTAGAGGACTTGCCCAAGTCTTGCCTACTATCCCAATACCATACACTATACTTTCCTTCTTAACAATTATTTCTTTTTCTACCTTTGGAGCAATACAGGATAAATCAATTTCTACTTCCATAGAGCCCCTCCCTGCCCTGTCCTTAGCTTCAGAGCTTCTCTCCCCGTTAAATATTCCTAGTTCCTTCAACTCTTTCTCATATAACATAGTTTAAAGCTGCCTCTCCATCCCTGCACAGACTGCCTTTATCAATGTGGCGCCCAGAATCTGAGAATCCTGTGATTTGAGCAAGGGAAAAAGACTACAGGGCAATCACCTCCCCTGCTCTGGACTCTTCTTTTAATTTATTCAAAAATGTTACGGATGTCTTTTCATTTTTTTTTAATACCACAGTGGTTTCCTGATATTGTTGTTGAGTTGTTCATGTCTAACTCTTTGTGACCTCATTTAGGCCATTTCTTGGCACAGATACTGGAGTGGTTTGCCATTTCCTTCTCCAGCTCACTTTACAGATAAGAAACTGAGACAGAGTTAAGTGACTTACACAGAGTCACACAGCTAGTAAGAGTACAGGGCCAGATTTGAACTCAGGAAATTAAATTTTTCTGATTCCCAGGCTGAACTCTATCCACTGTGCCCCCTAGATTCCAGATATCACTTTACCCCTAACAGAACCCTCTGTTAGAACTAAATTAAACCCCAGTCTTTAAGTTCCATAAAGTTTATTAATATTTACTTGAATAAGAGAAGGCAGACAGATAGAGAGAAGGAAACCTATTCTAAACTAGTCACGTGGACACTATCCACATGGCTCTCTCTGCCACTGTCCTTTCACCATGTGCCTGAGTGAATAGAGAGAGCTGGAACTCCCTCTTTTATTTTTTCTCTTGTACCCGGGATCAATAATCTGATCCTTTCTGGTTTGGGTGCCTAGGTCACTGCCCTATGACCCATGCTGAAGCACACTCACATGACGTAGTGCACGCGGTACCAGGACACAGGTAGGACCCCAGTATGTGATCCTGGAAGGGGGTTCCCTTCACACAATCCCCCCTTTGATTCTTTGGGAGACCAACATGTTAAAATCTCCTCATATGGGGTTTCTGGAATATTAACATGTCAGGTCTCCCCAACGAATCATTCCACATATATAGCTTATTACCTTTAAAGCTTCTCTTACTAGAGGTATATAAAATATCACACTTTAGGGAAGGAAAAGAAAGAGGGAAAAAATATTGATAGACAAATTGACAAAAAGCCAATTAGGAGGTACTCTCCTTTGGCATAAGAATTTACATTCAGAATAAATGATATGTTCAGCCCCCTTCAGTTCAGTTCGTTATATCCCAAAGTCCACTCAGGATCTTTTGATGTAATATGTGGTTTCTGTAGGCATCCTACAAATGCCTATAACATTTTCTTCAGAAGCTCCACTTTCTCAATTCAGGGTATTGACGATTTTCTTTTCCTAAAATCATTTTAAAAGATTTTAAACTTTGGAATTGAGAGTAATTTATACAATCCCCGTTAGGAGGGTGTTGGCCAACACTAGAATCACCCCAGGAGACATGCCTGATTTATGGGGTATATGAATCAATCCTCAAAAGAAAATCAACCCCCCCAAAAAAACTAAATAGAAGAGAAAAAATTAAATTCTAGATTAAAAAAAATATATATATATATACACATGAATCCTATGTGTATAAAATTATGAGCAAAAGAATAAAACTATAGCAGGTCCTTTAATCACCAGCAAGGCCCAATTAAAGTGACATGTCCTGGGGCAGCTGGGTAGCTCAGTGGAGTGAGAGTCAGGCCTAGAGACAGGAGGTCCTAGGTTCAAACCTGGCCTCAGCCACTTCCCAGCTGTGTGACCCTGGGCAAGTCACTTGACCCCCATTGCCCACCCTTACCAGTCTTCCACCTATGAGACAATACACCGAAGTACAAGGGTTTAAAAAAATTTTTTTTTAAGTGACATGTCCTACAAGCCTGCAAAACAATTGCTGCAATATTGCACTTACCCATCGGCAGCCAGGACTATGAAAAATTGCCATACTATAATAGAGAAGGGGACAAGAGTCTGAAGTAAAAGGGAAGTATGATTGCCTGGTCTGATTTTACCTTCAATCTCAGGGAATGGAGAGCCAAAATGAAAGCCAAATAGAGGTATTTGTAGAAACCTGGCATGAGGAAGTCCAACGTCTGAATTTGTCAAACAGCCGTTTCCTTGAACCTCAAAACAAGTCCTCTGTCTTGGCACAGATCTTCATCAATCCCACAGGAATTGTGTGTCTTTATATTGTATAGTGGCTCTTTCGTGATCCCTTCTTCTGAAATCAGGCACAATTATTAGTTAAAGTCCCATAACACTTAATAACCATTGGCAGGTTTCTATAGTCTAAAGCTTTGGGTATGCATTGGTGTTAGGGCTAATAGATATTGTAAACTTATCCTTCAAAATTAAAAACATTAATAATGATTCCATGTACTCAAGTACAACAAAAATAATTAGAAGGAAAAATAAAAAAGTAATTGTAAATATTAAAAATACTAATTAATTTAAAAATCAGGAATTCATAGTTTGCATTCCATGTGACCATGGGTCAGCCAAACAGAGGCACGACACAAAGGCTTCTCACTCAAAAGTGATCTCTATTTCCTTTCTAACTTGGCCATGATCCAAGGTGTGAGTGTACATAATTTTTTCACCAGGCAAGAGCTTGTTATAAACACTAGTACCACAGCTAATGCAGATTCTAAGAAGTACCACAATCCCCAAAGTTAGAAGAGCCCATTTGATGACAACTGCAAGCAAACCAGTTCCCTGCAGCCATGAGAGACTCCATCAGTTATCATAGGAGTCACCCAAGTCTCTATAGCTACTTGTTGTGTATCACTGAAGTCGGGGTCTTTGCTGTGTGTGTGGAGGAGCAGAGTGGACCCTTGCTGGGTTGTAGCTAGAAGCCCATAATGGTGGCTGCAGCTTAGAAAGGTTAAGTACCTCTCTACCTCTCTCCTCCTTTTCCCTCTCTTTACTACTACTACTACTACTACTACTACTACTACTACTACTACTACTACTACTACTACTACTACTACTACAACTACTACTACTACTACTACTACTACTACTACTACTACTACTACTACTACTACTACTGTGATTTAATAAAGCTATTAAGCTACAACCACTCTCATAATTCTATATATTACACCTCTCATGTAATAATGAAACACAGCTAAGCAAAACAGACTAACAGGGACTTCATGTGATAGGAAATGCAACATTTCATACTCACAGTCCTCCAATTTTCTGCTGAATAGGGAGGTTTGGCCAATTCTATTTATGTAGCCTTCATTCAAGTTAGTTAGTGATATGCCATCACAGAATCTCAGAGTTAAAAGAGATTAGATTTATTCCACTTGACCTCAGAGAGGAGTGCTTAAAGTAATGGACAAGGAATCAGGTTTAGAAGTAATTGCTAAGGAAACTGTCAGTCTAGTAGGAAGAATCTCAAATACTGGGTTCTATATGACTTTGGGCAAGTCCCCTATCCTCTTTGGGTCTCTGTTCCCTCAATTGTAAAATGATATGTTTAGACAACATGGTCTCTAAGCACCTGACTCTGATATTCTATGTTCCAAGATCCTTCCTCAGCATAAGGAAGTTGTTTTTTTTTTTTTTTTAATAATGAGGATTGTATGAAATGGGAATGAGCTGATTTATTTAGGTAATGAGCTCTCCAGCATGGAAGTATTCAGGCAAAGGTTGGATGACTTCCTCCTAGGGAAACTGCAGAGTCTATAGTATAGAGAAGGAGATGAAAGTCTGGACAGAGACCAGAAGTCTTGGTCACATTGGTCCACAGTCTGGACTAGATGGTTACTTAAGAAAATTACTTCACTTTTCAAATCCTGTTTCTATATGTGTGGAATGGAAATAACCTTGACATGAACATTATTGTCCTCGAGTAAGTCACTTTACTTTCAGTTTTTTTAACCTGTAAAATGGGGATAACAAAATGGTGAGGATCAAATGAAATGATGTATGCAAATCAGTTATCAATTCTGCATTAGGCAGGAGCTTGAACCAGATTACTTTGAAGTTTCCTTCTGATTCTTGGCTGCTCTGAATTTCTGATCTCATTGAATTTTCACAACAGGTATTTGGGGTGAGGGGAGATGCTACATTTCCAAGGTTAGAAGGGAAATAGTAGGGCAGCCAGGTGGCACAGTAAATAAAGCACTGGGCTTGGAATCAGGAAGACTCATCTTCATGAGTGACTCAGACATATACTAGACTAGGTGACCTTGGACAAATCACTTAATTCTGTTTGCCTCAGTTTCCTCACTTGTAAAATCTTCTTCCTGTCACCAGTGTCCTCTTCCCTCAAGAGCAGACTCCAGTGTGTCTCTGTCTAGGTCTCAAGCTAAAGTCTTGAGTGAAAGGGAGTTAATAAGACCCTATTGAGAGCAGGAATATGAGAGAATGACAGAGAGAAGATCTCTTGGTGGAAGGAGAGACATAGACCTTGTTCCATTACAATGAAGAAGACAGGATACAGCCAGGAGATAGAACAGAGAGAAAGGAGGAAATATTTGGGAATCACAGGCTCATAGCATGTTAGAACTGGACATTATCGATCACTTAATCCAAACCCTTCATTCAACATCTGAGGAAACAGGTTTGGAAGATTTAAATAAGACATACCCAAACTCATGTGCTCTTGCCAGCGAATCATCTTCCTCATCTTCTAGAAGGGGAAACTAAAACCTATAATGGGGAAGTAACTTAATCAAGGGCAAAAAATTGGCAAATGTCAAAGCCCAGACTTCAATCTAGATACTTGGATCTGAAGACCACTGTTCTTTCCACTGTCCACTGATAGGAGAGGATTCGGGGTCATCAATTAGGAAGCTGTTGTCATGATCTGGTGCAGGGATGAGGACATGCTTACGTTCCAGAATATTAAAACTAATCATACAGAGAGGCCCAAGAAATTAGGTAGAGGTGAAGTCTGGGGAGCTGAATTCTCATTTGGAGCCTCCGTCTCTTCCTCTATAAAGTGAGGAAGTTGGACCAGATGTCCTCTAATATCCCTTCTAGTAAAAAACAATAAGAGCTAGGATATATATATACATATATATGTATATATATATATTACTTAGAGGTTTACAAAATACTTTCTATGTGTTATTGCATAACTCAAAATATAAGGTGCCATATGAGGAGTATTAGAGGTTAATATGTGCTGAATGTCTAAAGAGCTAAGGAAGGAGACTTAACCTATGCAGAATAGGGCTGTGTGGGGATGTTGGGAAAAGCATCCCTTGATAGGAGATATGGGCCTTGTTCTATTATGATGAAGAAGCCAGGAAACAAAATGGAAAGGTGAAACCTAGGAACATAGATATAGAGTACTTCAGAGGCCATATAGTGCAACTCTACATTTTACACTGAGGAAACTGAGGCCCAGAGTGACTTGTCCAAGGTCACCCAGGTAATAAGTACCAGAGGTGAGACCTGAACCCAAATCTTCTGACAATAAAGCTATCGGTCTTTCCAACTAGATAAGTACTTCTCTAGCATCAACAGGCACAGAATTATGTCCATGAGTGCTTGGAGGCAAAGTATGAAACTATTCACCTGAAGCAAGTTAGGAGAAGGCTAGGATGGGGGAGGTGGTGGTAGAATGGGGTCAGAGCCACTGTACTTTGGGTATGGTGGCTGAGAAGGAGACTATCTGCCCTGGGATACCTTGAAATTTCTGTACTGCTAAAAAACTGGCGGTTTCTAGGGAAGTGGGAATGGGAGGAGCAGGAGAGAGGACTTATCCCGTATGAGGCGTCAAGAGAGGGTAAGGAAAGACCCAAGAGATGTGGTAGGAGGAATGTACTCCAAGATAGAGCTAAACTTCTGTGCCTTTGGGTAAAGTACCAGCTGACCCATCCTAACGACAGCCAGGCCACAACCCTCATCCATCTGGGTTAGAGAGAAAAAATCTTAGGTCATGGATCATAGGTGTTAGAGATAGAAAAGACCTTCCAGGCCCTCATTTTACAAAGGAGGAAACTGAGGCTCAGAGAACGTCCATGATCATGAAGTCCCATGAACTGAGGCTCTACACCAGTAGTCATCAGATTCCAGAGCCATCTCTCTTTTTGCTCCACTCTAGCTTACTCATTACTGCCTGGCTAATTAACAACCCCTATCCTCACAGCCGAGGGAAAGCTATCAAAACCTGAAACAGTAAATATAATATCCCTTTTGTTTTCCGACTCATCTATGATATGGTATGACATAGAATGGTACAGTGTGGCATGCTATGATACAGTATAGTAGAGAATGGGATGGTATACTATGACATGGCATGGTATATAACGGTATAGTACAGCAAGGCATGGTACAGTGTGATGTGGTGTGATGCAATGAGCTTTGATGGGAGGCTGTGATGATGTGCTGCTCAATGTCTGAAGGACTAGTCTTTCAGCCTATGCAGAGATGGGCTGTGCAAGGGTGGGGATGGAGGGCCCGGCATAGGAGGAAGCAGATCCCTGTCCTTAGGGAGATCCATCATAAAGAAGATGGGACATATCCAGGAGACAGATAACAAGAGAATAGAGATATAGGATGAGAGTCAAAAGATACTCCCTATGCCCTACTCACTGGATTTCTTCTCAAATTAACCCAGTTCTCGGCAGCTATTGATTGAGGAATCTCTGCCTCTAGCTTTTCCTCTCACCAATCCATCTTTCACATAGTTGCCCATTTGTTGGAACTTTGAGATTTAGCTGATTTTGAAGCATTCAGAAGTCTTGCCTCATACTTTACAGAGAAAACGGAGACCATCTGTTATGAGCTGACCCCCTCCCCCAGTTCTACACCTCAAATTTCCTCTTTTCTCATTTCCTCTAATCTCAGGGGAAGAAATGATCTTTCTCCTTACCAAGGCTAATCTCTCTATCTGCACTTGCCCTTAATCCTATCACCTCCTAGGTCATCCTTTGTCTCTTACTAGTCTTCAAATTGCCCATCTACTGGCTCCTTCTCTTCTTCCTTCCGAACATCACCAGACCCAGCCACAACCTCAAGCTGTCATCCTATGTTTCTCCTTCCTTTTATAGACAAACTTCTAGAAAAAGCTGTTTATAATCATTGCTTCTACTTCCATACACATATGTACACCCTTCTCAGCCCCTCAAACTCTGACTTCCATTTCCTCTACTTGACTAAAACTGGTCTCTTTTAGGTTACTAAAGATCTCTTCACAGCTAAATCCAATGGTCGTTTCTCAGTCCTCATCCTCTTTGCCTTCTTTGTCACATTTGATTCTAACCCTACTGGACATTCTCTCCTTCCTGAGGTTTTTGGTTTTTTTTTTTTTGTTGTTGTTTTTTTTTTAACTTTTACCTACCGTCTTAGAATCAATACTGTGTATTAGTTCCAAGGCAGAAGAGTGATAAAGGCTAGGCAATGGGGTGTAAGTTTCTTGCCCAGGATCACACAGCTAGGAAGCGTCTGAGATCAGATTTGAACTCAGGAACATCTCCAAGTTTGGTTTTCAGTCCACTGAACTTCCTAGCTGCCCCCTCCCTGTTTCTGTCTAGTTCTTCTCATCCTACATGAATGTTCCTTCTTAGTCTCCTTTGTTCCATCATCTCACCTAGACCCTGCTTCCTGTCTGGCTACGTTCCTTGGGTACACGCCAGGGCTGTCCTGACCCCTCTTTTCTACAATCTCTTGGTGATCTCCATAGGTTCATTTATCATCTCTTTGCAGATGATTTCCAGATCTATATATCGCATCTTGATCTCTCTCCTTGATCTCTCAGTCCTGTATTGCCATCTGGCCATTGGGCATTTCATCCTCCTAAGACATCCTTAGAAGCACCTTGAATTTAACATGTCCAAGAATTCCTTAGCTTTTTCCCTAAACCCTTTCTTTCTCCTTTTTACTGTTTATAGCAAGAGTACAACAGTCTTTCTAAACATTCAGGTTCAGAGAACTCCAATCTTCCTTTTCTGCCATGACCAATCAATTGCCCAGGCTTACTGATTCTATCTCAATTATATCTCCTAATTCCCCTTCTCTCCACTCCCATCACTGCCACCCTAGTTCAGGCACTTATTACTTCTTGCCTAAACTATTAACGTAGCCTCATAATTGGTATCTCTGAATCCAGCCTTTCTCCTCTCCATCATCTCCATAGCTGCCCAGCTGACATTCCTAAAGTGACCATGTCACTCCTTGCTCAAGAAGCTTCAAAGGCTCCCTATTACCTCTAGAATAAATTTCATATTTCTCTGAAAGTTAAAAACCCTTCAAATCCTGGCTCCAACCTCTCTTTCCAGGATGATTACATGTTATTCCTCTTTAATGAACTTTATATATTCCAGGTTTATTTGCTTTTCCCATGCCGTTGTACAGGCTATCTTCCATGCCTGAAATATTCTTCATCTTCACCTCCAACTTTTAAAATCCTTTCCTACTTTCAAGGTTTAGCTCAGTGCCCTCTCATAAATGAGATCTTTTTTGATTGGAGTTCCTTCCCTAGTTATTAGTCCTTTCCTTAGTCTTTTACATTGTTGTTTAATTGTTTCAGTCACATCTGACTCTTTGTGATCCCATTTGAGATTTTCTTGGTAAAAATACTGGAGTGGTTTGCCATTTCCTTTTCCAGCTCATTTTACAGATGAGAAAACTGAGGCAAACAAGGTCAAGTAACTTGCTCAGGGTTACACAGCTAGTAAATGTCTAAGGCCAGATCTGAACTCAGATTTTCCTGACTCCAGACCCTGTGCTCTATCCACTGCACCATCTATCTGGATTATTGAAATTATTTTGTACATATTTCATAATTATTTATCTAAATACAAATATTTACACCTCAGTAGATTGTCAGGCACTATTTTTTTTGCATCTCTAGGGTCTATCCTAGTGCCTGGAACATAGTAGGACTTATAAATGCTTATCAAATGAAAGAAAGGATTTCCTGGGAATAATGTTGGGAGTGAAGACCCATTTCCTAATTTAACTGAGTTAGTTAGTGAATTATGTAGGTCTGAGCTCAAACTTTGCCAACTGTGGAGGAATGAAGCCCAATGCTGCAAGTATTCCTTGTACCCTCCACAGGGATTGCCACCCACCCATTATAGAACACAGAGACCCTGGAAACAGCAAGCTATTCCTATAAATTTGCCAAGGCAATGCCAGCTGTGCCAGACACCAAGGAAACCGAAGGTGGCTGCCGCGTGGATTTCAAAGTCCTCCCAACCTCAGTGAAAAGTATTTGTGTGTTTTTAAAGAGACAATAAAGGCCTAGGAAGAAGTCAGGGAGGGACAATAATTATTATTGGTTTATATTACATATAAAAATAGATGAGTCAATAATCAAAACAGTATTTATTGGGCAATTCCTAATAATAATTACTCTTGCTGCTAAAGAGCTTCATAGTTTGCAAAGCACTGTCCTCACATCAACTCCAAGAGGCAGATAGTTAGTGCAAGCAGAATTCTCCCCATTTTGCAGGTGAGCCTCTAAAATCCGAAGTGACTTGCTCATGGTCTCAAAGTTAGTAAGGAGAGAAATGCAATCGCAATTCTAGACCTCTGACTCCGAGACCAGCCCCTTCTCTAGTCATGTGCCAGGTTCTTTGAAGTCCAAAGGAGATATCAGAATTGAGCGCTCCATCTGTGACTAGGCTCAGAGATAAAAGCTTAGTTTATAATTTAACCTTCAAGCTTTTGAACTATCCTCCTTTGTAAATTCCTGATAAAGAATGAAGGGAGCTAAGTGGCCCAGGAGGTAGAGCACCAGACTTGGAATTAGGAAGACTCATTTTCCTCTGTTCAAATCTGGCCTCAGACACTTACTAGCTATGCGACCCTGGGCAAGTCACTTAACCCTACTTGCCTCAGTTTCCTCATTTGTAAAACAAGCCGGAGAAGGAAATGTCAAACCACTCCAGTATCTCTGCCAAGAAAAACACCAAAGGAGTCACAAACAGTTGGATATGACTAAAACAACTGTGCAGCAACAATAAAGAATGATGTCAAGGTGAGATGTGCCATGGGCTACTGTCAGATATAAGCATCTCCTTACAAATCCCAGGAAAATCCAAGACAAAATATAATTCAAAACCCACTGCCACATTACAATTAGTCAAAAAGCATTAATTGAGCAACTTTTATGTGCCGGGAATTTTATTTTTTTCTGTCAGCCTGTTAGCTTCTCTAATTATAGAATCATAAGAATGTCAGATCATCTACTTTAACCTCCTCATTTTACAGATGGGAAAACTGAGGCCAAGAGAGGGGAAGGTACTTGCCAGAGGTCACATAGCAAGTTAGTGGCAAAGCTGGGACTAGAAGCCACATCTCAAAATTATGTCTGTTATCCCTCACTCCCACTGGAACCTCTCAAACCTTGGATCGAGGAAGGAGAGGGCACTGGTTTTGTCCCCTGATGCCGGGGGCTTGGGGAGTTGTTGCTGGGCAATGGCCCTTTCTTTACAGAGTGTAGAGGCTGGGGCTCTCTGAACCACTAACCTGGATATAACTTTCTGTGTCACAGGTAGCCAGCTTCCTGCCAGATGAATGTGCCATCAGACAGTCCATAGAGACGGAGCGGAAAAAGTGCTTGGAATATGAACAAATGGAAAATGAGCTCGAAGGTGAGAGAGGCTACCTCCTTCCCCAACTGGTCCTTCTGGAGTAGGGGAGCAAGTGGGGTGGGAGTGGGCACTGGGGAGGGAACAGAGTCACTGTGAGGGAAGCCCTTACCCTCAGAGACGCCCCAGGCTAAGGGGGAGACAGAGTCCAGGCTTGTCCCCAAGTTTCTGGGGAAATAAGAAGACCACAGCCAGCTTTATATGTGTGTGTGCTGTGCTATAAGATATCTCTGTCTCCCATGGCTGCCTCAGCCTGAACCTTTATCATGACGGAGCCATCGTCTTCCCCAGATATCTTCCTGTTCAGGTGCACCTGTTACCAGTTTTGGGGGGACACCCCAGTGCTCACCTTAGCAGGCCATGGCTATCAGAAGAGCCAGGCTCTGGAGGAACAGTAAACAGAATGGGAACATTGTAGAGGGTTTTAGAAAAAAGGAAACACCTTGGATATCTCAGGCAGGGATGCTGGCTTTCCCCTAATCCTCTTTGAGGCATTGACTGCCTTTGAGACTGAATCTCAGGAAGAAAGACTGGAATTTCAGAGCTAGCCGTGTGCCAGGCTTTCCTTGATGATGGCGGTTGGCAGTGGGAGAGGATTGAGAGAGACTAGGCTGACTTGTGTACTGGAAGTCTAGGTGCCCTCGGGGACTATGAACTATGGGCATAGTTCCTCCATGGCACATATAGGGAAACTGAGGCAGAACCTGAACTACAACCTGAATCTTTTAACATCCAGCCCAAGGCTCGTTTTACTTCCTCAGAAAGCATTTAAGAGAACCATCATTTAGTCTCCCACCCTGGAGTGGTGGGAGCATCCTTGTTGTCTCCTGCCCTCCCCCCCCCTACCCCTGCCCTAACCCCCAACCATGAACTGGCTGATTAGCTGGAACAGCCAGTTCATTATCCTTACTAATTAACTGAGCAGGATTAAAATCACATCTCAGCATGGGCCTGAGTAGATGCAGCCAGATGTTAGAAGATGGTTTAGTTAAGCCAGGGAAGGGGAAGGGATAGAGTGAGATTTGGAGTGGAGAAGGGACAGTCAGCTCTGCTTGCCAGGTACTGGGGGACGACGGAAATCTCTGGACAGCCTCATGTTTGGAGGCTGGGTTGGCTTAGGGAAACGGGGTGTTGGGAACTGAAGAAGCAAAAATGTGTGTCCTGAGTGCTTGGTATGATAGGGATAGGGCAGCCAGGTGGCACAGCCAGGGCTGGAGACTGGAAGACTCATCTTCCAAGTTCCACACTGACCTCAGACACCAGCTATGTGACTGTGGGCAAGTCACTTAATCTTTTTTTTTTTTCCCTCATTTTCCTCATCTGTAAAATGATCTGGAGAAGGAAATGGCAACTCACTCCAGAATCTTTGCCAAGAAAACCCCAAATGGGATCCCCAAAGAGTCAAATGTGACTGAAAAATAACAATAAATGATAGGGATGTGTAAAAGGAGGTATTAGAAGAAGCCTTGATCATTGGGGAGGCATAGGAGTGTTCTTTGGGGATACAGCTGCCTTCCATGTACTAAGTTCTTATAGCTAGGTCCCCATTAGTGGGAATGATGAATCCCCTGAAGTGGCTGCATGTACTCAAATTAGTACTATTTGAAATTCTAATTATATAAAGTATGGTAATTGATTCCAGTCCAATGGAAATGTGTGCTGTGAATTCAAATAATTCAACTATTTCAGGGCTTTCCACCCTGGACTACATTTAGGAGGAACAGGGAGAGAATAATTGGTTCCTACCCTCAAGGAGTTTGTAGTCTGGGTTAGACAGAAAAGTAGATCTGAGCCCTGCCTTTGGGGATTTTTATTGGAGAGAAAGATACACCCTCAAAGAGCAGTTAGATTAAGACAAGGCAGTCTAAAATGAAGGGCTGTAGAGATGGTTCATATTTCAAGGGCCTCAGTTCAGAAGAGGACGGGGGTGTGGGTGGGGGGTGAGGGGTGCCATCAGCTAATTGAAGGAGGTAAGGCTTGAACCAAGCCTTTAAGAAAGACAAATAATAGCTGGATTTGATAAATATCACTTCATTTTTATCTTCATAATGGATCTGGAAGTAAGCGTTATTATGCTCCTCTTTTTTATATAAAAGAAAAATAAGGCATGTAGAGGTCAAGTAACATTCTGCAAAGGAAGTGTCTGATGTTGTATTTGAACTCAGCTTTTCTTGACTCTAGGTCTAGTGCTCTATCCATTTCACTGCCTTGCTGCTTCTAAAGGCAGAGGGAGATTCTTTTTTTAATTTTTTATATTTTATTTAATTGATTAATTAAGAAAAATTTTCCATGATTACATGATTCGTGTTCTTTCCCTCCCCTCCCCCCAGCCCACTCCCATAGCCAATGAGCAATTCCACTGGATTTTACACGTGTCATTGATCAAGACCTATTTCCATATTATTGATATTTGCATTAGGGTGATCATTTAGAGTCTACATCTCTGATCATATCCCCATCCAACCATGGGATCAAGCAGTTTTTTTTTCTGTGTTTCTACTTCCCCAGTTCTTTCACAGAGGAAGATTCTTGAAAGACAGAGGGGGAGAATGGTCCCTAGGTTGAAGGTAATCTTGTGGGGAGATAGAGTGGAGTGAATGAATGTTAATAGGACTATTTATAGAGAGTCACCTGGGAGCAGACAGATAAGTGTCTTACTTTCTTTCCTAAATCCCTTCCTACCCCAGGACCAATGGCTGGCTTCCTGTTTGCTCTTTGAGAGGCGCAAGGTCAAACATTGCACAGCCTCCTAGGGTTGTAGATCCTGAATCTGGATCAGCCTCATGAGAGAGAGAGAGACACTGTGCAACAGTGGAGAGAACCTTGGACTTGGAGGCAGGTGATCTGGGTTCAAGTGTCAGCCCTCTCACTTACTCATTATATGACCTTAGGCAAGCCTCTGGCCCCCAACTTCCTTAAGTGTAAATCTGGGATGAGAAATTTGGCACCTCACATCTGCGGAGTATTGTGAATAGAGCACCTTCTTAACAGAAAAGTGTGAAGTGTCAGAAGGGTCTTTCTGGTAGTGGACCTCAGGACATCTTGCTTTGGCTTCCTCATTCTTTCCCTGTTGAGAATGGAAAAGGACTTCTGGGCTTTCCTTCTGATTTTTTATATTGGGGGCAGCATGTGTTTTCCTAAGTAACTGTTCATTGTCTCTCTGTATGTGGATTCTCTGGCTGTCTTTTAGTGTTCCTTTTCTCTTTTCTCAGCCAGTCTCTTTCTTATGTCTAACTACCCACAGCCCCAGGGTTTCTTCATCTGTCCAATGGAAGTTACCTCCCTGAGGTTGATACAACTATTATATAACCATCTCTTTCGGAGAGCTGCTGCTGCTTCCATCGTCTCCAAGTCATCTTTTTTTTCTTTTGAGGCCAGCTGGGAGATTATGTAACTAACTCTTTTACACACACACACACACACACACACACACACACACACACACACACACTCTTTCCTTACCTCTTCCTCTTTTCTAATTCTTCCTTCTTTCTCTTCCTTCCCCTCCTCTCTAATTCTTCCTTCCTTCTTCCTTCTTTCATTTCCCTACCTCTCATTCTTCCCTCTTCCCTTACTTCTCTCTCCCTTTTCATTTCATTCCTCTCCTACTTTCCCTTTTCTCTTCTTCCCCCTACTTTTTTCTACCTCCTCTCCCTTCTCCTTCCCTTATTCCCTTCTTTTCTCTTTCCTTTCCCTCCCTCTCCACTTGATTTGGAATCAAAAGAGACCTGTGATAGAATCCCACCACTAAGTAGCTTGGTCACTCAGGTTCTTCATATTTCAAATCTCGGTTACTGGGAAGATGATGGTAACATTAAAAAAAAAATGGAGCTCTAGAGAGAGATCAGGGCTGCAGATATAACTGGAGCAATCCTCTGCAAAAAGGTAAAAACTCAAGAAGGAATGAGATTGTTGGTTTTTCTCTTTTCCTCACTACCAATATCTAATTGGTTGTAAAGTCCTGTCATCCTTCCTTTTGTTAATCTTACATTCATCCCCTCTTTACTATCACTCTAGGTCAGGCTCTCATCCCCTCCCAATTGAACTGTTCCAGTGACTTCTTAACTGGTCTTCCTATCTCTAGTCTCTCCTTTCCTTATTCCATCCTCCACATCACTTTCTAAGTCACTGCTCTGACTTCCTTTACTGAAGAACCTTCAGTGGCTACCCATTGTCTGCTAAGGAATAAATTCCTTCTTCCAGTGTTCAAGATCCTGCACAATGTGGTTCCAGCCTCTCTATCCAGTTTTACCCCAAGCCGTTCCCCATCATGAGTTCCAATATTTCAGCCCTACTAGAACTATATCCCTCATTTTTATCCTACTGTCTTCCATCACTAGGCCTTTGCTTTTGCAGTCTCCTATGCCTAAGGCAGACTTTCCATCCCCTCTTTCAAGGCCCAGCTTAAGTGCCACTTCTTCTATGAAGCCCTCTCTAATTTCCTCTCTTCAAATGTCTCTTAGAGATTTGCCTGAATCTCTCCCTTGTATAAGAGTTTATTTGTATGCATGTCTTTCTCCCTATTTAGTTGTAGGCTTGTTAAAAGCAGTATCTGTGTCATTCTTTATCTCGATGGATCTGTCTGTGTACTCCCTTGGGTCTGAGTATCTCATGTATATCTGTGTATATGTGTGTATAAATAGGTATATATTTCTGTGTTCCTATAGATACTCACATACATGTACACACATACACACGTGGGCATGGGCATGTATATATACCCATGGGCAGTTAAGTGGCACAGTGGATGGAGCGCTGGACTTGGAATAAGGAAGACTTATCTTTCTGAGTCAAATCGGGTCTCAGACGCTTACCAGACCCTGGAAAAGTCACTTAACCTTGTTCGCCTCAGTTTCCTCATCCATAAAATAAATTGGAAAAGGAAATGACAAACCGCTCTAGTATCTTTGCCAAGAAAACCCCAAATGGGGTCACAAAGAATCAGGCATGATTGAAACAATTGAAAAACAACAACATATATCTATATATTTGCTAATACATATGTTTGTATATACACACACACATACTCCAAGGACGTCATATATATTATAGGCATTTAATGGATTTTTTCACTGAATTGAGGACCTGATTCCCAGCACCTCTGATCTTCCCTCTTTCTGGGAATTCCTTCCTAAGGATTCTGCCTCAGGAAGCAGCTCCTACAGCCACCATTCCTGGCACAACTAACACCTCTTTTCTGCCATCCTGTAGAAGGCTTGGGCAGTTCCAGGGAGAGACCAAGGCAGCCCACTGTAGCTGGAATCGTGGAGTCAAAAGACCTGGGTTCAAGGGCTGACTCCAACACTTATAGAGCAGTGAGGCTGGACAAATGCTCGAAGCCCCCCACATCCTGTGATCTGAGATCCCTTCCAGCTTTTAGGTTCCGTGACTTTTGGGCTGAGCTAATCCGATGCCCTCATCACGGTCGATCTCTGCATCACGACAATCCCGATATGTTTTGGATGGGCAGAAAGGCCAGGGAGACTGGCATCTTTGCACGAACTGGGGGCACAGAAGCCTGGAAGACGGGGGTCCTAGAAAGCCAGAGGCACGTGTGAAGCTCGCCTGCAGCCTTTTGTAACCTCGTCTCTCTCCTGTCCCCGTCCGGTGGGGTACCTGCCGCAGGGGCTCCGCCGTGCCCGGAGGGCAGGTCTGCCTCGTGACACCCTCCCCTGTGATGTAATCCTTGGCATTGCTCCGATTTTCCTGCTCCCACGCCCTGCCCCAAACCCCTACTTTGTAGCCGTCGGTCTAGGGCGGTGCGCCCGTGGGAGCCTGTGCCACTCTTTGTGCCTGTGTGAGTGTGCCCAGTGTATGTTGTACGCATGTATGCCTGTGCCCGTGGGCATGTCAGCCCATTGTCAGTAGCTGAATCATTAGAGCCCGTGAATGTGTTTGAGTACGTGCGTAAAGAATGACAGGAAAGAAAAAGATCAGTTACTTCACAGTGACCCGTCTCTGGCTAGAGCCCAGCAAACAAAGCCATGCCCAGCCCTGCCCAGGCTGGCCCAGAGGTACCCAAAAAACCACCCTGCTTAGCCTCAAGGGGCCTTGAACTGACATCTCCAGACACTGGATCCGGCTCCCCTCTAATGACAGCTGTTAATGGAAATCCCCCTCAGGCAGGTGGCCTTGTTCCAGGGGATCCAATTACCTGGACCTGAGAACCTGGGCTAGCCGGACTCCTGCCAGTCACTCACTTTCACCCAGAACTCTCTACAGGCCCCAGAGAAGCAACTGGGACTAGGCCCCCCTGCTAAGAATCACAAGGACTCAGAGATTGCATTTCCTCTCCACCCACCCACCCCCATCTCCTCATATTACAAACAAGGAAATTGAGGTGCAGAGAAGGGAAATGACTTGTTTGGGGTTACATGGCTAGGGAACCGCAGAGCAGGGGGGGCTAGAACACATATCTCATGATTCTCCACCAGGGACTCTCTTCACTCCCTGTGATGTCAGGAATGGAAAAGTGATCTGGGAATGGGAATTCCATTCCCATTTGAAAATAATGGGAACGGAATAGGAAAAGCATTGAATTTGGGATTAAGAAATCATTTTTCAGTGGGTATACAACCAGGCCTAGAGACAGGAGGTTCTGGGTTCAAATGTGACCTCAGTCACTTCCTAGCTCTGTGACCCTGGGCAAGTCACTTAACCTCCATTGTCTAGCCCTTATTGTTCTTCTGCCTTAGAACCAATACACAGTATAGATTCTAAGACAGATGGTAAAAGGAAAGGAAGGAAGGAAGGAAGGAAGGAAGGAAGGAAGGAAGGAAGGAAGGAAAAAAGTTTCAAATTCTCAGTCTGATACAATAATAATAATAATAATAGGGTTCATATAGTACTTTAAGGTTTGCAAAGCACTTTGCAAATATAATCTCACTTTTTCCTCCTAGAATCCTGGAAAGTAGGAGCTATTATTATTCCCAATTTAGAGGTGATAAAACTGAGGTAGACAAAGGTTAAATGACTTACCCAGGGTCACATAACTAGTCAGAGGTCAAATTTGAACTCTAATCTCCTGACTCTAGGAGCTCCATCCACCTAGCTGCTGACTTTTTAACTGTAAGTGGAACTTTGGGTAAGCCATTTAATACCTCTGAGCCTTGACTTCCTCTTCTTAAAATGGGGTTAAAAATTCATAAAATAGAACTAATAATATTACCCATCTCATAGGTTTGTGGGAAAAGTACTTTGGTTTTTTTGTTTGTTTTTAAACCCTTACCTTCCAATCTTAGAAGCAATACTGTGTATTGGTTCCAAGGCAGAAGAGTGGTAATGGCTAGGCATTTCCCTATTTGTCACCCAGCAAATAAGAGTTTGAGGCCAGATTTGAACTCAAGAAGAAGCATCTTCTTGGCTTCAGGCCCTGCACTCTATCTGCCCTGTCTTATTCTATGACTGTTCTTGGAAAGTGGATCCTGCCTTTCCATCTTGCCTTTGAGTTCTTAGAGTAGATTTGAAGACTTCTGAGGTTCCTTCCAACACAAAGATTCTACCTAAGAATGATGGGCTATAGATATAGATATATGTATGTGTGGATTGTATATTTAGATTTATTTAAATACATATTTACATAATATACATACATATATGTGTGTGTATATATTCTAATACTTCTTAGATGTCTGATCCTAACTAAGTAAGTCTCTTTTTCCCCACCCTGGGCTGTCTTCTGGAAAATGAGAATGATAATACTACCAGATTTCTCACCTTAAAATCCACAGAAATAAGAGTTCCTATTATTTTTGTCTTTTGCCCATTTATTTATACCTGTCTAAGAAGCCAAGCTCTGGAAGAAAGTTATCTGGGAACTTTCAAGGAGGGAGCATTTCAAAAACTTAATCACGTCTTCCAAATCCCGCTTTCTGCATCTTTCTCTCTTTCTGAAAAAAAGCTTAAGTGGTTCTTCTTTTGCCTACAGGATCGAGCCAATAGTCCTCCAGGTTGACATCCAAAGAACCTTTCTCTACTCCAAATCTCCCAAATCTAACCCTAAGTTGGTTTCCAGTTTTCCCTCACTCCTTGCCTCTCTACAGGAACTCTTTAGTCTTTACTGTCCTTGCATTTGAGTTGCCTGTTAATATGGCTCTTTGCTTGCTCTCTTTTCCTTTTCTTTCCAAATCTTAGTCATCCTTTGAGGTCCAGCTAAAAATGAGCTGCAGCTTTAGCAGAAAGCAAAGGACTACAAAAGGTGTTGTTCACTCAAGCTATATTTTTATCTGTATTGGAATGGAACAGGGGACAATCCATCTGTCACAGGGTTACATGAGCCTCTAGTCTCACTTGTCAATCATTTCTCAGTCCATATTAATGTTTTTCATCCCCATATTTAATCATCATTCCAAACACCAGAGTATTGTGTATTTCCTCATTAATAATAAAATTTCAACATATCTCCAAACTAAATAACCAAGCTCAGAGCCCATATTACTTATTAAAAATTACTTATTTAATAAGCTGATGAAACTCTCTTTTCCAGTAGTAGTTACTCATATCTCTATATTAAATCCTTTAATCTAGGATTAAAGGAATATTAAAAGTACTGAATCAATAATGTATCACCAATGAACTCAATAATAAAACATAAGCAGAGATACTTTTAAAAAATATTTTATTTTTGATAAAGATCAAAGCCAGAATCTCCTCAAAGCTTCACTCTAACTGAAAATGCCGTCTCTTCACTATTGAAAACACACAGTCCCACATCATTTAGTTCTTTCAGAGTACAAAACTCTTTCTGAGAATCTTCTTCAATCTTTTTGTAATACAAAGGGCACAATGGTTTCATAAAGTAAGATGATATCTCCATCTGACTTCTTCAGTCAGATCTCTCCCCATGACAGGAAAACATGTTTTTCAACTTCTCAGATTGTTACTCTTAATATTCTCTGCAGGCACGCTTCTTAAAATTCTCTTTATGTTCTTCACAAAAATAATAAAGATAGTTCTAATGAATAAAAGAGGACAGCTTGATGGCGCAGCGGATAGCATGCAGGTCCTGGAGTCAGGAGGATTCTTCCTGAGTTCAGTTCTGGCCTCCGAACTTAACTAGCTGTGTGATCCTGGGCAAGTCACTTACTTAACCATGTTTCCCTCCATTTCTTCATCTATAAAATGAACTGGAGAAAGAAATAGCAAACTATTCCAATATCTTTGTTAAGAAAACTCCAAATGGAGTCACATAGAGTAGGACACGACTGAAATGATTCAGCAACAAATGAGATAAAGTTTCTTTTCTCACATTTTTTATGTCTTCCTTAACTTTATCTCTTAGATATTTAGAAACTTAATCTCCTTAGATCACAATTAAACTCTCACATGACCTCCTTCCAGAGAGAGGGCCATTTCATAGAATGACTATTATGATTGCAACTCTGAACATCTTCCTAAAGCAACATTTACAGCCTCTGTTTTGAGGGTTCTTAACTTTTGTTTGTTGGTGACAGTAAATGTCACTATGTCAATCAGTAAAAGTTATGGACCTTTTTTCAGAATAATGGTTTTTTTTTTAAACCCTTGTACTTCGGTGTATTGTCTCATAGGTGGTAAGGGTGGGCAATGGGGGTCAAGTGACCTGCCCAGGGTCACACAGCTGGGAAGTGGCTGAGGCCAGGTTTGAACCTAGGACCTCCTGTCTCTAGGCCTGACTCTCACTCCACTGAGCTACCCAGCTGCCTAATGTTTTTTAAATAATTGAAGAAAATGTTCAATTTAAATTAGTGAAAGTAAGGATGCATTTTTTCTCATCGAAATTCACAGTGCTGCTCCCCACAAAATCTATCCTCATCTTGTTAGAGGTCTGCAGACTTCAGGTTAAGAATCCATGTTCCATAACCGTATAGGAGGCTTTTCAAAGAGAGGTTTCAGAAGGAAAGAGGAAGATCAAAGGAGAGACAGTACTCTTGTTTAAAAGGCAAGGAGAAGAGAGAACTACTACTGGGCTCTTGTTTTGTTTTCCCTAAGAAGTAAAATGATGCTTGTACTGAAAAAAGCAAAAATGATAAAGAGTTAAAAGCTAAGATAAGTTGGGAGATATGAGAAAGCCCTGACTGCCCTTCCTGAATTCAAGTGAGCTGATCCAAATAAGGCATATTCCAGTACACTGAAAGGTTGACTGATAGAATTGCTGAGCTGGGGGGAAGGGGGAGACATCTGGGTAGCTCAGTGGATTGAGAGTCAGGCCTAGAGATGGGAGATTCTGGGTTCAAATCCGGCCTCATACGCTTCCTAGCTGTATGACCCTGGGTAAGTCACTTGACCCCCATTGCCCACCCTTACCACTCTTCCACCTTGGAGCCAATATACAGAAGTTAAGGGTTAAAAAAAAAATTGCTGAGCTGCTGTCAGTAAGTAACCCTTGAAAGTGAAGAATAGAGGAGATAGTTCAGCACTGGAGAAGGGAAAATAGCCTGATTTAAAAAAATATGGGGAAAGAGGAAGACAGCATGGTCTGAAAATTAAGCCAATGAACTTGACTTTTGATTCCTAACAAAATTCTAGGAAATAATAATGGGAAATGAAAAGGGAACTATGGTCACTGAGACCAAGCATGACTCCAAGAATAGACCGTGAAGAGCAACCTCATTTCCCTTTCTGACTAGGTTAGTAGACGAGTAAATTAAGAGTATGGTATAGATATAGTTTTTGTAAAATTTCAACAAAGCATTTGACAAATGCTCTTATGTTTTCCTTGTGGTCAAAATGGAGAAGCGATTAAGCTGGTTGAGTGACTAGATTCAAAGGATAGTTATTAATGGTTTGCTTTGTGCTACAGTCCTGGCTTCAACCACCAGATAGCCTCATCCAAGTCTTCAACTACCCATGAGTTCATGACCTCATCTACGAATGCTATCAAATGAAATAATATTTGTAAAAAATCACCTAGCACCGTACCTGGCACATAGTAGGTGCTTAATAAATGCTTGTCACCTTCCCCCCTCCCAAAGAAGATAATAGAAAAATAAATTTCCCTCCCCACCTATGAATAGAATCAGATTGACGGCCAGAATGAGAATGGCAGGGCTAGAATAAGAAGAGGATAAAGGAATGGTGATCTGGCATCACAGGCCAAAGTTCTTCCATGACTTCTCCCCACATCTGACTCCAGGGCCAATTAATGAAGTTAGTGTGACTCCAGGTCTTATTGGGAAACCTTCAGCATTGGCTCTAAATTGAGCATGTGTGTGTGTGTGTATGTGTTACCCAAAAGGTATATTTATCCATGAAGTGGAAAGAACATCAGATTCATAATGAATTCACTTGGATCACACAATCCAAAATTTTGAAGGTGCATCTAGGCCAGACATAGGCAATCTATAGTCCCTGGGCCCTGTTTCTGAATGGCCTGTAAATTAAGAATAGTTTTTACATTTTTAACAAAGTTTTATTACACTAAAAACATAAAAACCACAGGGGAAACTATAGAAACATGTTGCAAGACAAAATCAGAATCCAAAAAGTCCTCAGCAAACTAGAACGTTGGATTAAAGAGAGAAAAGATAAAATTTAATAGAAATAAATGTGCAATCCTATACTTTGACTTTGAAAAATCAAGTGCACAAACATAGGATGGGAGAGATGTGGTAAGCGTCAGTTCACATGAAAAAGATATAAGAAAAAAAAAGATATAAGGAGGTTAGTGGACAATAGCAAGATATAGTAGCCAAAGATACTATCATCCTCATAAGCTAGAAAGGCTTAGTATCCAGAACAAGCAAAGTGGAAGTCCCTCTGAGTTCTGGCCTGATGAGGATAGGGATGAAATTTTTTGTTCAGTGCCGGGTGCCATATTTTAGAAATAACACTGATATATCCCAGAGAAACCAAGATGAGGTGACCAGGATGATGAAAGGCCTCAAAGTTATGCCATACAAAGAATGATCAAAGAAATGGGGGATGCTCAATCCAAAGAAGGGAAGACTAAGAGCAACGTGGTAGCTGTCTTCAAGGATTTAAAGGGATGTCATGTAGAAGAGGGACTGGACTTGTTCTGTTTTGTCCCAGAGGATAAAATTAATAGCGTTGAGTGGGAGATGCAGTGAGGCCAATATAGGCATAATGTAAGGGGAAATCTCTTCATAATTAGAGCTGTACAAAGTGGAATGAACTCTCTTGAGAGATAATGGAGATCTAATCACTCATTGGGGATATTATAAGAGCATTATCCTTCAGTAACACATCAGGCTGGCAGGTCCCTGAGGTCCCTTGCAACTAACTCTGAGATTTTGTGACTCATAGAAAGACTATCAGAACTGGAAGGACCCTTTAAGGTCATCTTGATCAATTATAAAATGAGGGAATTTTTTAAGGAAAGATAATTAGGTCCAAAAAAGGGATGGCCAAGGTTCCACAGCTTGTTAGGAGTAGAGCCAGAACAAGAATCCGGATCTGGTTTCCAGGGCAGATACTGGAAAAATTTCTGCCCCGTGGACTCATTTTCCTGATTGTTGATTCCTTGATCTAAAATGACATCTCAGAAAAAGCCTCAATCATGCTCACTTCAGCTAACCCAAGTCACTCTCTGGACTCCTCTACCTCTTTAATCATCTTGCCTCTGTTCCAGGACCTTTTCCTACCCTTTCTTTCTAGATCCTATTTATAAAGTATATTCCTCCATTAAAAACCCCTTGAGGATAGGATTTGTTTCTATTGAATCTCCAGAACTGAGCACAGTGCCTGCTCAAAGTAAGTGCTTAATCAATGATCTATCCATCCATCCGTATGTCCATCTGTCTGTCTATCCAAAAATCACCTTTCTTGCAAGGCCTGAGGAAGGTTTTCTCTTTCTAGAGGAAGCCTTCCATGATCACCAGAACTCACATTGACCACTTCTCTGACTTCTTCTAGTCTTTGTGGCTAGATGGTACAGTGGAAAGAGCACTGAGTCTGGAGTCAGGAAGATGTGAGCTCAAATCCAGCCTCAAATACCTACTAACTGTTACCCTGGGCAAGTCATTTAGCCTCTATTTGCTTTAGCTTCATTCCTCAACTGTAAAATAGGAATAATAACAGTACCTACCTCTCAAGGTTGTTGTCAGGATAAAATAAGATATCTGTAAAGCACTTAGCACAGTACATAGCTCATAATAGGCATTTAGTGTTTCCTTCCTTCCTTCCTTCCTTCCTTCCTTCCTTCCTTCCTTCCTTCCTTCCTTCCTTCCTTCCTTCCTTCCCTAAAGATCCCTGACTGTGATGTAGGTTCTATGTGAAACACTCTAGGAGATGGGAAGCCACAGGTTTACAGACAAAAAAGATCATAGATCCAAGCTCAGTGAGGACTCTCCAAACCATTCCAGATTTTCCTTCTGTCTTTTCTTTATTTCTTCAGCTTTATTACTTTATAGTCTGATGGGGTACAGAGGAAGAAATGAAAAATTCTTCCACCATTCTGATGCAGGTCCTCATTACCTCACACCTGGACTGTTATAATAACCTTCCGGCAGGTCTGCCTGCCTCAAGTCTCTTCCCACTCCAATCTATCCTCCATTCAGCTACCAAAGTGATTTTCTTTAAGAGCAGGTCTAGGCAGCAGCTGAGTGGCTCAGTGGATTGAGATCCAGGCCCAGAGATGGGAGATCCTGGGTTCAAATCTGGCCTCAGACACTTCCTAGCTAGGTGACCCTGGGCAAGTCACTTAACTTCCATTGCCTAGCCCTTACCACTCTTCTGCCCTAGAACCAATACCTAGTATTGATTCTAGAGCAGGTCTAACCAGGTCATATTACTCAGTAAACTCCACTGGCTTCTTATTGCCTTCAGGATCAAATAAAAAGCATTCATAACTAGCCCCTTCTTATCTTTCCAGTCTTCTTATACTTTCTTCCCCAACATATACTCTTTGATCCAGTGACACTGGCCTCTTGGCTGTTACATGAACAAGAACTCTAAGCATTTTCTTTGACTGTTCCTCATGCCTGGAACGCTCTCTCTCTCATCTATGCCCATTACCTTCCCTGGCTTCCTTTAAGTCATAACTAAAATCCCATCTTCTATAAGACTCCTCTCCCAAACCAACTTAATCCTTGTGCCTTCTCTCTTGTAACTACTTCCTATATAACCTTCCTATATAAATGCTCTTTTGTGCATATTTGCTTGGTTGTCTTCTCCATTAAATCGTGAGCACCTTGCCTCTTTTTGGATCTCCAGCACTTAGCACAGTGCCTGGGACTTAGGAGACACTTAATACATATTGATGATTAATTATTTGTCAATAATACTGATTATCCAGATCCCAGCTCTGACACTCACTAGCTGTGATCCTGGGCCTCAATTCCTTTCTGTTCATAAATGAGAATAATAATCCATACATGGCAAAGTTGTGGAGAAAGCAAATTGTAAACTAAATGTCTCTGTGAGCTGTCATTAGCAGAGCTTGTGTCATAGGATCAGAGCAGAGGCAAAAAGGCAAAAAGAGAGGTTGGAAGAGGGACTGGAGTGAATGAGAGGAAGGTGGGGAGGAATCGTGAGGTCATTCATTTATCGGGAAGGAATTTTAACAAGCACCCCATATTTCTCAAACTTTTTAGTCGCAGGACCCCATTACACTCTTAGAAATTCTTGAGACCTCCTTAAGGAGCTTTTGTTTATATAGGTTATATCTATGGATATTTACTGTATTAGAGATAGAAACAGCTTAGTATTGTTACAAAAATAGCTTTGGCTTTGCAGATGCCCTGAAAGAGTCTCAGGGTAGCCAAGGAATCGCCGGACCACAATGAGAACCACTGATCAAGGCTAGACAGAATTGGGATTGGTGCCCTGGTAACTCCACCAGCCGGCCCTGTGTGGTCAGGAATGGTCAGGGGCAGGTCTGACGTGCTCTTGCCTTTTCCCTTCTAGGCTGCAAGTACATGTGGGATAATATCACGTGCTGGCCACCGTCCGCCTGGGGCCAGGTGGTCATCCTGCCCTGCCCCATGATCTTCGCATACATGTTTCCAAACCATGGTAAGTGGCTTCAGATTAAGAGTCTGGTTCAAGGAGGAGGAGGAGGCAGTATTAGCGGTCTGTATGCAGAACTCTTTCCTTGACTGAAGTGGGAAATCATATATATATATATATATAGTGACCCAGGGCTGAAATGGGCATTCAGACAGTAAGTGCTATAGAAATTCCAGGAAAGATAAAATGATTAATTCCAATTTGAAAAATAGTAGCAGAAAAGATCATGCAGTGAAAGTCTATCAATGGAAGTTTAGTGATATTGGCACTCTATTGTACCCAGCTGTTTTTATTTCTTTAAATCTAACTATAATAGCATACTACTTATTTATAACTAGTAATTACTTAATTGTTACGATTCACTAGTTTAATATACTTATCCCCTCCCCCCCAAAGATTGTAAGCTCATTGAGTGTAGGGACGATGTCATTTTTAAATTTTAAATTTAATTTTAAATCTTTATATCCCATGTCCAGCACAGAGTCTTATTCATAGAAGATGTTTAATAAAATTTTACAGAACAGAATATGGGTGGCCTTTAAGTACCCCTCTAGTTCTAACAATAGATGATCCTATAATCCATAATCCCCTTCCTTGTCATCCCACAGCCCCCAACGTTTTCAATCTCTACTCCCCACTATCTTGGTCACTGCCCCAAATGTTGAGGAGTCTGGTTCCCTAGGTTTCCCTCCTTTCTACCTCCTTAGCATACAGAGCCACAGACTAATTGAAAAGAACTTTAAACCACAAAATGTTACAACTGGAAAAGACTTTTGAGATTCTCTAACCCAGGGGTTCTTAACCTGGGACTTTAAATTTGCCTGTTAATATTTCGAGAACTATATTTTGATAAAGTTCTCTTTGTAATCCTATATATATCTTATTTTATGTATTTCATTTATTTATTTATTTATTTGTTTGTTTGTTTGCTTGCTTATTATTATTTTTTAAACCCTTACCTTCCATCTTGGAGTCAATACTGTGTATTGGCTCCATGGCAGAAGAGTGGTAAGGGCTAGGCAATGGGGGTCAAGGGACTTGCCCAGGGTCACACAGCTGGGAAGTGTCTGAGGCCAGATTTGAACCTAGGACCTCCCGTCTCTAGGCCTGGCTCTCAATCCACTGAGCTACCCAGCTACCCCCATTTTATGTATTTTAAAAACATTATTCCAGGAAGTCAAAAGACTTCATACAACTGTGAAGGAAGTCCATGACACACATATACAAAAAAAAGGTTGAGAACTCCTGATCTTGCCTAATTCTCTCATTTTGCCAAAGAAAATCTGAGATCAGAAATGGAAAAGGAAGTCATTTAGTAAGTTAATGACAGAAGAAGGACAAAAGCTAAGGTCTTCTCAATCTCATCCCAAGAGTCCCAGCTGCTCAAATCTATCTTTCCTTCCTGTTTAGGTTAGAAAGGAGAGGAATTTTGGGGTGGGGAAAGCACTAACACTGTTGAGGAGGTTGGAGAAGAAAAAGGTGCAGGGATCATGAACTGAGCCTTGAAAGGAATTAAGAACCTCAAGGAATTGAAGTTGAGGAGGGGAAGCATTCTGGGCATGGTGAATAGCCTAAACATCAAACATGAGGCAAAAGAAGGAACATTAAGAGTAGGGATAGGCCAGTAGGCGAATTTGGCTGGAAATTTGAGGAGGAACAATATATAGAAGGGGGAAAGAAATAAAGTTTGAAAAGATTGTGAAGGACATTACATACCAAACCAAATGGTATGCATTTTATTGAGAAACCAGTGAAGCTTCTTGAGTGTGTGAGAGAATGGCACTTTAGGAAGATCACTTTTGTAGCTAAGAGAATGATTAGATTAGAAAGAGAAAGACTGGAGGCAGAAATGCCAAGCAGGGGACTTTTGCAGTGGTCCAGGAAGAGATGGCTGTGCAAATGGACAAATATGACTAGATCTGAGAGATAATTGTGCTGAGCCTCTCTCTTTTAGACAGTGGGCTACATGAGGACCTGGCCTTCCCAAAGTTGGGATACAATTTTCTTCTCCATCAGCTTTGTATTTATTCCCCCAGCAGATGCTCATACTCAGGCATCCATACTGTTACTCAGATACATTTTTTATTAAAAGTACATACCGGTATGGTTAACATATAGTTTGGGAATGGGATCAAGGCTCCAATGGGGTTAAGGTTTGGTCTCAGGCTAATTTAGGGGTTTGTCAGCAATTATAATAAGTCCATAATGGAAAATCTGAATAAAGTGAAAAATCCCTAAATATCAGGTGCTAAGGAGTTAAGTTAGACAGTAAACACAGTCCATAAGGGAGAGTCAGATCAAAGGTTTTCCAGAAAAGGCACCTCTCTCTTTTCACTGGAAAGGTGACGGAATATGAGAATTCAGATGCAGGTGTAGTTCTTATCAGTTACTCAACTTAAATAAAGAAAGCTCGCTGGGTTGGGGGTGTGGGGGTGTGTGTGAGACAGAGAGAGAGAGAGAGAGAGAGAGAGAGAGAGAATATGTATAAATGTAGGTGGTGATATATTTGGAAATGGCTGATAAAGTCACTGGCCAAACTTTTTAAAAGGCTTTCTAGGTCACTGATAATAGGCTTAAAGGACTAATTGGGGATTCTACTGGAGTTAGAGGGAGAAGTTTGAGCTTGCCTTCTAGACATTAACTGGGAATGCTCTGTCTCATGATCTCACTGAATTTCTGTGACTAGGCTACTGCATGGCATGACATGGCAGGATAAGGGATCAATCTGTCTAAACGATATAATATATTCAGAAGCTATAAAGTGTGTCCAGAGAAAATAGGTAAATGAATACATTGTTGGTGGAGTTGTGAAGTGGTACTACCATTTTGGAAAGAAAATTTGGAACTGTACAAATANAGAGAGAGAGAGAGAGAGAGAGAGAGAGAGAGAGAGAGAGAGAGAGAATATGTATAAATGTAGGTGGTGATATATTTGGAAATGGCTGATAAAGTCACTGGCCAAACTTTTTAAAAGGCTTTCTAGGTCACTGATAATAGGCTTAAAGGACTAATTGGGGATTCTACTGGAGTTAGAGGGAGAAGTTTGAGCTTGCCTTCTAGACATTAACTGGGAATGCTCTGTCTCATGATCTCACTGAATTTCTGTGACTAGGCTACTGCATGGCATGACATGGCAGGATAAGGGATCAATCTGTCTAAACGATATAATATATTCAGAAGCTATAAAGTGTGTCCAGAGAAAATAGGTAAATGAATACATTGTTGGTGGAGTTGTGAAGTGGTACTACCATTTTGGAAAGAAAATTTGGAACTGTACAAATAGAGTAACTAAAATCTCCATACATTTTGAACCATTACTGGGCTTCTAACTCCAAGGAAGTCATCAATAAGGAGGAAAAAAATCTCCATATACTCCAAAATGCTTACAGTGGTACTTTTTGTGATAGCGAAAAATTAGATCCAAAGCAAATGTCCATCAGTTGAGGAATGACAAATAGCAGTACAGTCATCCTTTGCTACATTGCAGTTCACTTATTGTGGCTTCACTGGATCGCTGGTTTTTTAAAAAATATATATCTAATTCTATATCGTGGGATTTTGTGGGGAAATACCACACTGAACACAATGGAAATGCAGTATGCCACTACTGCTTGTGCAAATTTGCCAGCATGAGATTGTACATGGCACACTATTGACTGATGGAATGAAAGGAGGCCAATCACAGTGCTGTGTGCTATATCCTGGGCACTGATTGGCTTAGTGACTGTACTTTGTGGATTTTCACCTATCGTTGGGGGAGAGGAGAGTCTCTGGAAAGTAACTCCTGCAGTAGGTGAGGGATCACTGTAATAGGTATGCTTATTGTGCTGTAAGAAATGATGTGTGCGATAAGTACAAAACATGGAAAGACCTACATGAACTAAAGCAGAATGAAGTAAGCAGTCAATAAAACAATACATATAGTAACTGCAATATAAATGGAAAGAACAATGGCATACCATACTGTCTGTCTCTCTTCCTCCCTTCCTCTCTCCTTCCCTCTCTCTCCTTCTCTCTCTGTCTCTCCTCACTTTGTCTCTCCCATTCTTTCTCTCTTTCTCTCTCTCCCTTTCTCTCTGTCTCTCCCTCTCTTTGTCCCTCTGTCTCTGTCTGTCTGTCCCTCTCACACACATATTTGTAAGTTCCTTGAGAGTGAGACTACATCTGTTTTGATCCTTAGAACCAAACATGGGGCTTTGTACCTAGTAGGCCCTCAATAAACACCTATTAAATTAAGTTCAGTTGTGTCAGATATCAACTCCATTGCTTTACTACCTCTCCTATCTGTGATCCTGAACGAATCCCCTTCCTTTCTCTGGTCCTTAGTGTCCTCTTCTGTAAAACGAGAGAGTTCAACAGAGTGACCCCCCAGGTCTCTTCCAGTCATAGAAGTTGGAGCTGTAAGCAGGGGTGTGTGCTAGTGAAGGTTTTAGGAGCCAGGTCTGAGAGTCAGGGGGAGGGAAATGTACTCATGATATACTTTGAAAGAGAAGATGGTTTTTTTTATCTGGTAGTAAGGGTTAAAATCCTGGTTCTTGCCTAATAAGCTGGTGTGAATTCTCTGAGCTGGGGCTGAATAGTAAATGTGCCTCTCTATTGGGCTGGATTTGTTAGTGGGATCCCCATGGTGACAGCCTTTATGCCCAGATCCTCAAGAGTGTTTCCCATTTTGGTTGGTCAATTACTGAATTCAGATCAAATGGACCTACTTTGGGTTTGGCACTCAAAGTGGATGCTCTGACTTCAGTTTCCTTCCACGGATTACACCTACCAAATACCCTGTCCCATTACTGCTGTTCTGCATAGGTTTGTGACCTCTCCTGAACTCTGAGCCATCAAGACATAATGTATAACTTGGCCATTTGGGCAATTTTTAATTCCCATTTTACATATGAAAAAAACTGAGACTTTAGAGGTGAAGTGACTTGCCCTGAGACACACAGCTTATAAGAATCAGGGATAGTTTATCTATTACTGTAGAGGTGTTGGAAACAACAACAACAACAAAACAGCCTGGAGGCCTGAAATATTCAGAGTGCACTGAACCAGATTAACATGAAAGGTTAGTGAAAATAAAGATGCCACTTTTTCCTCCATCCCAATTCACAGATCCTCAGAAATCTATTCATGGATCCCCTGGGGACAGGGGATGGAGGGTCCTTAAGAGCTTCTGATCTACTCTAATGCCCTCATTGTACAAAGGAAGAGACTGAGATCCAAGGAAGAAAACTATTTTCTTAAAGTTACAAAGACTTTAAGTAGTAGAATTCAGGATTTGAATCCACGACCTGTGACTAGAATACCAGTGTTCTTGGAAGCTAAAGGAGATAAGAGAGGAGTAAGAACGTCCAAGTTCTGACGTGGGAAATAGAGGAATTTGGGGGGCAGGTTTCCCAAATGAGGTGAGAGGGAATGAAAGTTAGGAGTCCCCTACACAGTGCTAGCCAAACCTGTCCTAGGTGGGGCTGTGGTTCCTTTGGTTAGATCAGAAGCCTCTGCCAGGAAGAGTCCTCCCTTCTCTTGCTTCTGTTTCCATTGGTGTGTTTTCTCTGATTCTTTGTTTTTGACCAACACTCACCTTAGGTTTAGAGAAGAGGGAGGGAAAGAGCGTCTGCCCACTCCAGGCTTCTGTTACTGGATGAGAGGTGTTGGGGTTAGAGTTCCAAGTCCTGGAGGGGTGAGGGTGGGAAGCACCTGTCTGGTCCTGAGGAGACAGGATAGGATGACTCTAAAGTCTGTGAGAACCTAGGAACGAGCGTAATTGGGACAACTAGGGATCCTTAACATCAGCCATCTGAATAAGCAATCCAGCAGGTCTGGCCATGTTACAATAACAGCAATAGCATTGTCGCTACTAATGCTTTCATTCTACTGTGCTTTGCTGTTTACAAATCACTTGCCATAGAACATCCCTGAGAGGCGAAGTGGTGCAATGTTTAATGATCAAGGCTGGTTTTTCTCCGGCTGCTAGCCTGGGAATTCCAAAAAAGCAGGACCCAGATCACTTCTAATTTAAAATGCAAATCTCTCCACAGCAGGTGCTTAAATGCTTGTCCAATGATTACTGTAGAATAAAATAGAAACGTGTGCTCCCTGCATTCACCCAAAGCCCTCCACTATCTTGCTTCCATGCTAACCTGATCATATTCTACTGTCCTTTATGCCTCCTTTATTCTATTCAAATGGGATGAGTCTCTGTGATCTGGAATCCCATCGCCCGCTCCCCAACTCCTATCTCTGCCTGTTGAAATCCTTTTCTTCCTTTAAAGGCCAATTCTTGTGGTACATTGAGAGAGAGAGAAAAAAGCAGTGATTTAGGAGGAAGAAGATCTGGGTTCAAATTCCATCTCTGATGTTTACCATCTATGTGACCTCAGATAGACAAACTTCTGTAAGTCTCTGATCTTTGGTTTCCCTATCTGCAAAATGAGAGGGTACGACTAGATGGCCTCCTGTGATCTTAAACTTTCCCTGACTTTCCCCACCCAAAAGAGTATCTATTCCTTCTCAGCTTGTCTTTGCTCCCCATCCCACTCTTTCTTGTGCCATACTTAGCTATAGGGAGCTAGCCCCCTATGTGGTTTTTGGTCCTGAGTGGCGTTGGTGGCATAGGATGGTTAAGACAAGGAAAAATGAGAACAACCAGACTAGTGGTTAGCCCATGTTGCTCTAACGCTATGGGATTTGGACTTTATTTTATACTGGTTTCAAGCAAAGAACACAAAGAAAGAGTAACAGCTGTGAAGGGGTTACAAATCATACACAATCCATTAAAGTCTAGAAAATAGAGATATGGGTGCAAGGACAAGGGCCAAATTCCTATCACCAATTAGTAGGGGTTTAATTCTGGGAGCAGAAATAAATTTCATGGAGATGTTTACTAATTGCGTTCTGCCTTGATTTACAGATCTGCACCTGGTCAGATAGTCTGGACTAAATTGTCTGGCTCCAGTCCTTATCTAAGTAATATATTTTTTAGGGTTCAGGCTTCTTAATTATCAAGGAGAGAAATTGTTAACTCAGTAGCTTCTGGTCTGGTTATGGACTCAAAGCTTTCTAATAACTCTATAATGTTTTTCCAATAAGAAAAGGTATGAATCATAAGAGGTGTCAAAAGAGGGGTCTCAGATTTTTATCTATTCTCTTATTGGCTTCCCACACTTAGCTGTGTGCCTCTTAAAACTCTCCTTAATAAACTGTAAACTCCTTGAGGGCAGGGATCTTCTTACCTTCCTTGGCACCCCCAGTGTCCTCTGCTAGTATTTAATCAGTGTTTCCTCAGCTGAACTGAACTGAAGGACTTCAGCATTCTCAGAGTGAACACTTATACCCCCACCCCCAAGTGCATGAACCATCAAGCTCTTAATAGACAGGCTACTTGGGCTTCTAAATCCATCAGTCGTCTGCTTTTTGTTCATGAGTCTCTCCCAGCTTTACCAGGCTTGTCCTCCTAGGACAGATGGAGTCCATGACCATTGGCTTGATGTAGGACCTCTCAGAGCAGGCAGAGCCTGGGATCACCCCATCCTCCATGAGGAAATTGCCCTGGAACCCAAACTCTGACACTCTCTAGCTGTGTGACATTGAGTCGGTTGAAGCTGTTTCCTCTTCTATAAAATAGGGTTAATGATTCAAATCCGGCCTCAGACACTTCCCAGCTGTGTGACCCTGGGCAAGTCACTTGACCCAATACATAGAAGTTAAAGGTTTAAAAAAAAACATTAAAAAATAGGGTTAATGATTATTGTATTCTTTGTCTCACAGACTTGTGGAGAGTGGTTCTTTATAAATCTTAAAAATATTATAAATATGGAATCTATTCTTATATTTTGTGATATGACATGAATGGAAAGGGAAGAGAGTATTTATATATTGCCTACTACGTGCCAAACACTATGCTAGGTGCCTTACAAATATGACTTCATTTGATCTCCACAATAACCTTGAGACAAGTACTATTATTATCCTCATTTTATAGTTGAGGAAACTGAGGCAAACAAGTGAGATGACTTGCCCAAGATCGCACAGTTAGTAAAGGTCTGGGGTTGAATTTGAACTCAGATCTTCCTGATTCTGGGCCTAAAACTCTATCCACTGAACTGTCTAGCTGCCCATAAAAATAGCTAATACATGATATGATATGATATGATATGATATGATATGATATGATATATCATATTAGATTATACCACACCATTATACCACAATAATTATATTTTATATTATATCATGTCATGTCATATATCATATCACCCTAACAAATTATGTTATATATACTAGGTATGAATAGATTGTGATGTGAATTGTTAAAGGAGGTACCCAGAGCAATGAGACCGTCATGGGAGTATTGTATATAATGAAAGTCATTGTGGTAAAATGGAAAGAGGGCCAGCCTTGGAATCAGAAAGACTCATAGATACATGGGCTTTGGAGCCACAGATAGACATCTTTCAGTGCCTCAGAGACCTCGCTGGGACTATAAGGTTGCCTGTCTCATCCCCTTAAGAAACATCCATATAGGGAGTTCCCACACCTAGCTACAATTCCAATTTCAGGGGGAGAAAGATAGCAAGAGAAAGGCAGCCAGCCAGCCAGAGATGGAGACACAGAGACATAGTAGATAGATGATAAATAATAGATAATTGGCTCATAGTTCTCTCTCTCTCTCTCTCTCTCTCTCTCTCTCTCTCTCTCTCTCTCTCTCTCTCTCTCACACACACACACACACACACACACACACACACACACACACACACACACGTGTTTTCCTTCCTTTTCACCAAATAGTAGCCTAGTAGCCAGAGAGCCATCTGGAGACCCTGGAAGGACAGAGGCTGACTATCCAGAAGGAAGCTGGCTGGGCTAACAGAGCTCACAGGTATACTCTTCCCAGGGTCCTTAACTCAAGGGTCTCCTACGAGGGGCTTGGTTGTAAGGCACCAGCAGTGGCAGAGGTTTGGGGCGTGGGAGCTGCTCTCTCTGATCTGGTGGAGGGCTGTTGACTGAGTCCCTGCCCACCTTCCTCTTCTCTTTGTGGAAGGGAAGCTGTGAAAATAGGAGGCGGGGCAGGGGGGGAGGGAATCTATACTTGAAGAGTGGTCATGGAAGTCAGAGTCATCACACATACCCAATACCACTTTATCCAGGGTGTTTGTGCCTCTCAAAAGGCCTTTTAAAAACCATGGCAATTGAGGGAAGGGCGACTGAGGAGTTAAGCAACAGAGAACCATGAGACACGGAGCTCCTGTACAATGGGGAGAGATATGGTGTCTTGCCACCCTCAGGGAGCCCCTGCACTAGGGTGGGGAGACATAGTTCCTGCCCATCTTTAAGGAGGTATTGAACTATGGAGGAGATGTGGAACCCATCCTTGGGGAACCCTTATGCTGCAGATGAGACATAATGCCCGTCAGCCCCTGTGCTATGGGCTGGGAGATATACTCTTGGGGAACCCCTTGGTCCTCAGGAACAATTGTCCCTGCTATCAGATCCAAGAGGATCATGGGTTCACAAAGGGACCAATCATCAGGTCAGCTGATAGAAACAGTAGCATCTCCCAAGTTTATAGAACTTTAAGGTTTACAAAACATGTTTCTCAGAAGCCTTTAAGGTAGGTAGTATAGTTTTATTTTTTTCCCTTTTTAAAGATGAGAAAATTGAGGTTCAAAGATGGGAAATGACCTACCCATATTCACACAGATGGAAAGAATCCAAGGCAGGATTTGAATCCAGGTCTTCTATTCCCAAATGGTAGCTTCCTCTCCCTGCCTGGATACCACAGGGATCTCCTTCTAAACTTCAATTTTAAGGCAACATGATCAAGGAGAGGAAAGGAAACAGAGACAAGAGACGTAGAGCAACTCTTGGTTCCTTTAGCCCAGAGGTGCCTTGAATCAAGCAAGGTGGGGAGAGCTTCTCTGTTTCTTCCCCCATTTTCAGTCCAACTTACCTATATACCTGCTTCAATGGATTAGGCATTAGCTTTCAGGATAAAGAACCCAGAAACAGAGATTCTACCAAGACTCAAAGTAACAAGAGTTATCTGAAAGAACTGAGTTTCTGTGAGCCGTCATGAACCCCATCCCAAGATCCAAATCCTGCCTTTACCACTTGCTTACTATGTGACTTTGTATGTCTTTTAACTTCTCTCTCAAACTGGGAGGTCAGTCTAGGTGCTCTCTAAAGTCCCTTCTACCTTTAAATCCTAAGCTTCTCTGTCTAGGAAGAGAAGAAGCATTTATAACACTTACCATGTGGCAGGTACTTGTTAAGCATTTTACAAATATTATCCCATTTGATCTCACAAAATCCTGGAAGGTAGGTGCTGTATTTATCTCTGTTTTACAGTTGAGATAACTGAGGCAAATGGAAGTTAAGTGACTTGCCCAGGAGCACACAGCTAGTAAATGATTAAGGCTGGATTTGAACTCGGGTCTTCCTGATTCCAAATCTAGCTAGGTTCTACTGTGCCAGGCCTGTTCTCTACTAAACCAACATCTCAATTTCATCTCATCCAATTAATTATTTGTTCTTTTTAACCTCTCCTCTCCCTCAGAGGTTCATGGTTCATTACATTAAATGGTAATTTAATGATCCCTTCAAAAAAAGAATGCAGATTGAGCCCCAGGGCTTGATGGAAATTAATCCTGGCCTGACTGATCAATAAATCAACAAACATTTATTAGGGCTTAATATGTGCCATGACTATGCTAAGCTATGGAGACATAAAAAAAAGAGCAAAAACAGCCCCTGCTCTCAAAAAGCTAACATTCTAGTGAGGGAAACACCATGTGAACAAATAGATATGGATAGATATTTTTATTTATTCTAAACTTAACAAACACCAAATAAAATGTGCATTTCCTTTTTATAAAGTCAAACAGAAAGAAAAACGTACATGCAGCCATGATAACTTCCCAAACTGACCTTGTCCATGCTTCCTTCTGGCTTTTCTTCTGCTCTTTTCTGTGTGATTTAAAAAGAAAATGCTTAAGTGATTCTCTCTTCTTTTTTGGCAACATTTCACTCACATTTCTTCCTCCTATCTACTTCTGTTAGAAAGAAAAAAGGAAACTCCCTCAACATGTATGCAGAGTAAAACAACCCCCATCCCCATTCTGGCTATCACCTATGTTTCATTCTGTGCCCCGAATTCATCTTGGTCCAGAATTGAGGTTTCATCTATTGTGGTTAGTCATTACAATGATCAGAGTTTCTAAGTCTTTCAAGGTGGTTTTTCTTTTTCAATGTAGTTATTATTGTTGTTTCTACATGTAATTATGGAGGGATACAATAAAATATTACTGGATAAAAAAACAATGTAATTATTATTGTATGCATACAAGATACATATAGAAATGAGAGAAGGTAACAGAGGGGGATTTCAGAAACAAATGCTATGAGTTACTAGGACAATTCAGGTCTGTAGTGAAAGGGAATACTTGCTGAGCTTCCCCAAAAGGAGTCTGTAGGCTGTTTTTTCCTATCTGTTCATAGGCTTCTGTGAGCCTTTTGCTTTTTATGCATTTTGGGGATGAAGACACTAAACGATAACTAGTCCAACTATCAATAATATGGAATTGGGTCTTGATCAATGATACATGTAAAACCCAGTGGAATTGTGCTAAGGGGGGTTAGAGGATTTGGGGAGAGGGAAAGAACATGAAATATGTAACTAGGGGGAAATATTCAAAATAAAATAAAAACTAAAAAAAAAATAAATCAAACGAGAGGTTAGCCCCCCCCCCCAAAAAAAAGAATTTAGAGCTAGAAGGGTCCTCAGAGATCATCTAATCCATTCCCTTTATTTGGGGAAACTTCCCCAAGTAGAGAAAGTAACTTGTCTTAAGTGATATGCAAGTACTCTACCTATTATGCATTTAGTGTACTAAATGCTTATGTGAGTTGGAGATTTGCTTACCCACCTCTAAAGAAACATTTATGTCTAGTTTTGAATATATTTAGATATTTTCCAAGAGAATTCAAGTGGGCACACACAAAGAGCCAGGGAAAAAATGGCCCTCCTGAATAAGGCTCCCAAGACCTAAGCAGGTGGTTATGAATCCAGAATAATTGGGTAGGAAGATGGGGTGGGGAACCTGATTCATAAGGTTGAACTTGTTCTGGAACCAGGGTTAGGACTTTCATTGCCTGAGAAAGTTTAACTCATGCTTTGGGCTAACAATAAGCTGTTATCCCAGAGAGGAAGGGACATATTCCAAGCTTCTCTCCCACAATCCTCAGAATGTTTCTGTTTGGATTTAGAAACATTGTAGAGAAAGCTGCTCTGTCCTGGATCGAATGGTTTGGCCAGGGCCAGTGAGGAATGTGCCAAGCAGATCAGATAGGTTTTTCCAGATAGGGAGGGGTATTATTTATGGGAGTAGTCACAGGGCAGTCCTATGGACACTTTAGACTCTGGCCTGAACCACAAGGAACAGGTTGGGCCAGCTCAGGGGCCCTGGTCCTACATGACCCTTCTCTCCCTCTCTCTACTCAGGTGGTAATGTGTCCAGAAACTGCACCAGCGAAGGATGGACAGACATGGCCCCAGCTCCCTACCCTATTGCCTGTGGCCTTGATACCAACTCAACAGCAGAAGATGAGGTGGGTTGTGCTGAGCCCCCCCCCCCCATCAAAATATATTCCCCACCCTCTGGGAGACTTTGGAGTCACATCTATTTCCTTATCTTATCCCCTAGCCCCTGAGAACAAGAGATCAATCACTGATACCCCAGAGGCCAGGAGATCTGGGCTCTAAATTGCACCCAACTCTACCCTGTGAGGTGGTTTCATTTGACTCACTGAGCTTCAGATTTCTCATCTATTAAACTAGGATAATAATACCTCTACTGTCAACTGCATGGGGTTATTGAAAGGATCAGAAGAGATAATACATGTAAAGCCTTTGTAAACCTTAAAATGCTTTGTAAATATCAAATTTCTCTTCTCTCTTCTCTTCTCTCTATTTCAAAGATAGAGGAAATTGAATTCCAAAGAAATTAAATGACTTGCCTGTGATCACACAAGAGGAGCTAGGTAGCATGGTGGATAGAGTCCCAGGCCTAAAGTCGGGAAGACTTGAGTTCAAATTTGGTCTCAGACATTTGCCATGTGTGATCATGAGCAAGTCACTTAACCCTGTTCACCTCAGTTTCCTCATCTGTAAAACAAGCTGGAAAAGGAAATGGCAAAACTCCTCTAGTATCTTTGCCAAGAAAACCCCCAAAAGTTGGACACAACTGAAATGACTCCAACAACAACAAATGATCACATAACTTGTAAGTGTCCCAGAAGCAGGATTCAAATACAATTCCCTCCTGACTACAAGCCCAATATATTTTCTACTATAATTTGTTGCCTCTGTTGAACAATTCAAGATTTTTAATTTAGGAGTTAGGAGACCAGGCTTTAAGTAAGGTTCTGCCACTAATTTGAGTGACCTTGGTTTGAATCTCTTCTCTTAGAGTTTCCCATCCCTAAAGAAAGAGTGTTGGGTTCTTAACCTGGAGTCCGTGTACTGGTTTTAAAAAATATTTTGATTACTGGATTTCAAAATAGTCATCCTTTGTAATTCTGTGGATTTTATTTAATGCATTTTAAAACATTGTTTTGAGGAGTCCATAGACTTCACCAGACTATCAGAATGGTACGCCACACAAAAAAGGGTAAAAACCCCTGAATCAGATGATCTCTAAATGTCCCTTCCTGCTCTGACATTCTGTGTTCTAAGGGTCCTTTGCACTCTGACATTTTAGATTTCTAAGATTCCAAAATTCCCATCATTATTCTAATATTCTCCTTGATGACTTTCCCAGAAAAAGAATGACCCAAAATCATTAGTATTTAGTATGGCCTACCCTAGAACAGACTGAACTACTGGACAGATAAAACCCAGATACCATCAGTTTGGGTATACCTGGTCTACGTCAAAGTTATAGTGCATAATCGGGTTCTGTTCCAAGCCAGGGCCAATCCCCTTCTCCCTCCTCCCAGTTTAGCCATCTAAACCCTCAGGCAGTTCCCACATGCTAGCAATCAGGAAACTGGCAAAGAGGGTTCATAGAATTTAGAACTAGACAGCAATGTAAGGATCCAGAGCAAGGCTGAGGGACTTATGAGAAAGAAAACTGGCCACATTCAGAGGAAGAGCTGTGGGAGGAGAAACAGAGAAGAAAAACAACTGCTTGAACACATGGGCTGATGGGGATATCATTGGGGATGAAGACACTAAACGATAACTCTAGTCCAACTATCAATAATATGGAATTGGGTCTTGATCAATGATACATGTAAAACCCAGTGGAATTGTGCTAAGGGGGGTTAGGGGGTTTGGGGAGAGGGAAAGAACATGAAATATGTAACTAGGGAAAAATATTCAAAATAAAATAAAAACTAAAAAAAAAATAAATCAAACGAGAGGTTAGCCCCCCCCCCAAAAAAAAGAATTTAGAGCTAGACGGGTCCTCAGAGATCATCCCCTTTATTTGGGGAAACTTCCCCAAGTAGAAAAAGTAACTTGCCTTAAGTGATATGCAAGTAAGTGTCATAAATTGGGATTTGAATATTGGTCCTTAAACTATAAGTCCAGTGCTCTTTGCCACACCATGCTGTTTCCCAGAGGTTAGCTCTACCCAGATAAAGAGCCAAAAACAACAAAGCAAGCAAAGATCCTAGCCAAAGGGACAGCCTCGGCCAACCACCATCCTTTGTCTGTGGAAGAAGAAACGAATTCCTTTTGTGGCCCTAAAGGGAAAAACTAGAACTAATAGGGAGTTTCAAAGTGTTGAATTTCAGCTCGACATAAAGGAGAACTGTCTACCACTTTGTGCTGTCCCAACATGGAGAAGGCTCCCTTGTTAAGCAGCTTCCTACTACTGGAAATGCTTGAGCAGAGCAGTTTGATGACCACTGGCCAAGGATATGGTAGAAAGGGATTATGCTTCAGGAACAGGTTGGACCGGATGCCCTCTGAGGTCACTTCCAGTTCTGAAGTGCTTTGCTTCTGTTACTCACTGTTCTTTACTATACTTTCCAGGTCTGATGAGTGACACAATAAAATGTAGAACTGAAGCATTGTGGAGTTGAAAGGGACCCCAGAGGCTAACTTGAGGCCTCCTCTACACCCTTCCCAACAAGAAGTCATCCAGCCCTTAGTTGGAAGAAGACCTTTGGTGTGGGGGAACTTGCTAACTTCTGGAGCTGCCCATTCCATTTGCTCCAGTTTTTAGGAAGATTTTCCTGACTTTGCAACTTCTACTCCATCCTCCCTGGCTCTGCACTCAAAGCCAAGCAAACCTGCCCAGCAAAGAGGGAGAGATGCTTCCTTGAGCCTCTTCCTTCCCAGACAACCTCTACCCTCAGAGTCGTGATTTGGGGCACTTACCACTCCCTTCTGCCCAGTATCCAGTGACAGAGATGGTAGCTTATGATGGCCAGGGTTTAACAATGAATCTTGTACTCATTACAAATTTCAATCAAAAACATTTCATACAACCAACCCTCTGCATAGTGTTAAAGTAGAAGTGGGAGGAGTGGATTAAATGACCTCTAAAGTCTTCTCTAGGTCTAAAATTATGAAGTCAAGAGTCCTAAACAAGCTAAGTTCAGGAGCTTTTCAGGTGCTGGATTTTTACTAAACAGCACTTGAGGCCAGGGTGATGGCTATAAGCCAGAAAAAAAGTCTATAACCTGTAGAGCAAAGCTAGATATCAGATGATTTTTGGTTAGTGGCTAAAGGATTGATTATCCTCCACCACACTTACCTTTGCCTTTTTTGTAGCTTTTCACCTTACCATACTCAACCCAGTTTCATGACCTAATGAACTTTTTTTGTTGGGGGGGGGGGTGAGAGTGGGCGGGAATAGAGGAATCAGAACAGAGGAAGAGCAGCTAGCTGGCACAGTAAATAGAGACTTTTTGTGAGTTGAAATCTGGCCTCAGACATTTACTAGATATGTGGCCTTAGGCAAGTCAGTTAATCTTCTTTGCCTTGGTTTCTTCATCTGTAAAGTGAGCTGGAGAAGGAAATGGCAAACCACTCTAGTATCTGTGCCAAGAAAACTCGTAAATAGTGTCACAGAGTCAGGCATGACTGAAAAATGACTGAACAAGAACAGGAGAGAGGAGGATGTTTAGTTATTCCCTCTTTCTCTTATTTTATTTCCGCTTTACACCAGAAAGGGGTGAATAACTGACATCTCTTCCCTGAACCAAAATGGCCAGGCAGGCAGGCAGGCAGCAAGTGCTTCAGAAAGCTTGGTACATAGATAACACTAACTAGAAGTCATGTTTCAGTAGGACTTTGTAGCCTTACAAATCATTCTCCTCACAACAACTCTGTGAAGTAGACGAGGACCAGTAGTGTCTGTATTCCACATACATGTTTGTTAAGTATCTGTTACACAGAGACCCCCTAGAGAAGATGCAGTGTTTCCATACGATAAACATCCTAGCTTCAAGGAGTCTATGTGATCATTTGTCAGTCCAAAGAGGGCTTGGAGGAAGGAGCCTTCTATTGGCAAGTGGCTCCCAGAGGCTTAAAACCAGTACATGTTGGGCATCTCACTCTTAAGTCCTAGACAACATCATTGGGAGAGTGGTTCCAGGCATGGATTCGGCCAATATTCAGTGACACATACTGACAGTGTGGATGGAACTTTGGCCGCATACATCATTTTAAATAGCCAATAATAAAAAAAAAAATTTACAGATGCAGAAAACTTCAAAGCTGGAAATCAAACCTTAGAAATATCTGATCCAACCACCTCAGATGAGGAATGTCACCTCGGGAGGGAGAGATTCACCCCAAGATCTCGCAGCTCAGGTCACGCAGTGTCAGGGTCAGGGTTAGGGCCCTGGTCTCTCAATTCTCTTCTGCTAATTATTGGTGAGCTGAGGCAGCTTAGATGTATGATGGGGCAGCTTGGGAGGGGATAAAGCCAGGCTTAATCTTCTGCCATTCCCAAAGGTGACTTTTTTAATTAATGTATCTTTCTTTCCTCCCCACTCCCCACTGTACCTAAAGACATTTTTCTATGGCACTGTGAAGACCGGGTACACTATTGGCCACAGCCTCTCCCTCATTGCACTCACCATAGCCATGGTCATCCTGTGTATGTTCAGGTGAGGCTGGGGTCTGGGGGTGGTGTGGGAGAAGGAGTGCAATCTCTAGGACCAGTTTGGGGATATGCAGGGGGGACCCAGTTCATTCACCTAATCCTCTAATTATTCCTCCTATCAGGACCTGAAACCCTTGTATTTTTCCCCTACTTAGTTCTCAAGATGGTGGATAATAGATCAAGCCACTATAGCCCTCTTTCCTCTTTGGGTGCAGCTTGACTCTCTTTGTAACCCTTAATTCTGGGCAGCCAGAATTTAGCCAGTTGAGACTCTCCATCCATGGGCTAACTGCCCCCTTAGCTCCCTATATAAATCCAAGAGAAGGGTTAATTGTGAGATCAAGCTGAAAATGAAGCTCTGCAAAAATGACATTCTCCATTCCTTGCTGGGCTCTACAAATAATCATGGGCTATATGGGCTTTGTAAAGAGCTCCAGCTTGCAAATAGGGCTAGCCCAGCAAACAATAAAGTGGCCCTTCAGAAAGTGATAGACTTTATAAATAGTCCCAGGCTTTGCAAATACCAGACTTTGCAAACAAGGAGTATAACCATTCTGAGGGTGTATCCACAGGACAAAGGTTACAAAGATCTTGAAAGGACCAGGAATAGAGAGCCTGGTATATAGCCAGAGGTTAAGAGAATCTCATCAAGTCTCTTCATTTTGTGGGAATCCAGAGGGCACAGTGCATAAAGCATTAGACCTGGAGTCAGGAATTCAAATCCAACCTCAGATATTTACTGACTATATAACCCTGAGCAAGTCACTTAACCTCTCTTGCCCTCAGTTTCCTTCTCTGTGAAATGGGGATAATAATAGCATCTAAAAAGACAGAGATTATCAGGATCAAACAAGATAATCTTTACACTATCCAAATCCAGAGAAAGAACTATGGGAGCAGAAATGCAGAAGAAAAACATATGATTGATCACATGGTTCAATGGGGATATGATTGGGGACACTGACTTTAAATAATCACTCTATTGCAAATAGTGATAATATGGAAATAGATTTTGAACAATGATACATATAAAACCCAGTGGAGGTTCCGGGTTAAGATGGCGGCAGAGTAAGAAGCAGCTCTTAACCTCTCCTGACCGAAACACACAAAACTCCTCAAGGGGACATAAAAACAAGTCCAGACGAA
>NC_058130.1:93469437-93496966 GCF_016433145.1 Gracilinanus agilis
CCAAGAGACTGAGATGAAGAGAGGGCATTCTAGGCATGGGAGAAGCCAGTGCAAACATTCAATGTAATTGACAGGGAACTGAGAGAAAATAGTGAATGAGGAGAGTATTTTGTAAAATAAATCAGAAAAGTTAGCTTTAAGACAGATTTTGCAAAACTTTGAATTCCAAGAGAGGTTTGTCTCTGTCTGCTGTCTATCTCTCTACCTCTGCCTCTGCCTCTCTTTCAATCACTCTGATTCACAAACACTCTTCATACCATATATCACACAAATATCCACACAGCATACAGGCACGCCATCAATCCATAGGCTCTACAGGCCTACCATATACATGTCCGTGTGATCTACCATATTGGTGTTACTATGGGCTACCACTCAATATAGGCTGAGCCTCTAAAGTGAGATTTATTTTAAAAGGAAAGCTTCTTTGAAAAAAAAATGGGAGTTGTCATCCACTTCACAGGGCTAACTTGAAGAAAGCTCTGTGTTAATCCTAAAATGCAAGAGAAATAGGAGCTGTGATTTACAGCAGATGAGCCCCAGATCTTTTCTGTTTGGCTTTTGGAATGTAGCTGGGGATTTGCATTAGTTTTCTATAGCACAGAAGAAGGAAGAAACTGATGAAGCGTGTTCCCTGATTGTGGTCCTCCTTACTCTCCTTCCTACATCAGCTCCCTACACACACACACACACTCTCTCTCTCTCTCTCTCTCTCTCTCTCTCTCTCTCTCTCTCTCTCTCTCTCTCTCTCATCTCTCCATCTCTTTGTCTCCTTTTCCCTCTTCTCCTCCCTCTCCCCATCCCTCTTCCTTTCCTTCTCCCCCTCCTCCTTTCTTCCCTCCCTCTTCCTATCTTCCTTTCTCCCTACCTCTCATTTCCTCCTTCTTTCTCTACTTCTCTCTCTCTCCCCCCTTATGCTTCCCTCATGAAATTCAACCCCTGTCCCTTAATGACTTTGTCCCATGTCTTGCAGGTAGGCTGCAAGGCTGCCATAGTGTTCTTCCAATACTGCATTATGGCCAACTTCTTCTGGCTGCTGGTGGAGGGCCTCTACCTCCATACCCTGCTCGCCATCTCTTTCTTCTCTGAACGGAAATACTTTTGGTGGTACATCCTCGTTGGCTGGGGTATGTAAGGACCTAGGGTGGGATGGAATGAAGTGCTATAAGATGGGAGTACTCCCCACAAAAATCCAGGGCTCTGGGTTGAAGGGAGGGACAAGGAAACAACCTCCCATGGTTCCAGAGACTGGTAATGCTGAGAAATGACCTCAACAGGTAAGACTTGGCCTATGAGGGATCCTATTCCCCTGCTACCTACACCAAAGGTATTGAAGACATCTGTCTTTAAAATCACTGATATCAAGTTCAAAAGTTCCCTGGACTTGGGTACTAATATTTCCCCTCAAGAGACATTCCCTGTAATAAACTGAAGGAAATAAGATTTGTAATGCTTAGCATAGAGCCTGACACAAAGTAGGAGCTTAATTAATGTTTGTTCCCTTCCCTTCTTCCCTCCTCAAATCTTATAGTCAAAAAAAGTTACCATGTTCATGTCACTATTTGCTGAGCCTATTGATATTGGGGGAGGTGGAGATGGCAAAATCATGTCACACTTTGTAGAACCTAACTTGCAAGGCATCTCTAACCTTACAGGTAGCCTGATGCCTAATTTGTGAACCTAGACTGGGTCCTGCCAGGATGGTGTGGTTATAAGATAGGGAAGTGTCTTCAGGCATCCCTGTCTCTGTCACCCCATTGAATAAACTCCTGAATAAAGCTCACTGCAGGCACAGACACCTGAGCCTGAGGGCTGTTGCCTCATTTCTGTGGGGTGCAGGCTTTGGGTGAGCTGGACAGCTCTGTCCTAGGATGTCTACAAGGATGGGAGCCTTAGGCTTCCCTTTACCTACTCCTTGCTCTGTCACCCACTTGCTTGTTCTGTTTCTCCTCCTCCCATTGTCTTTGTCTTTCTGTTGTCTGTCTCTCTGTCTCACCTCTTTTCTTTGCCTCTCTCTTCATATCTGTCTGTCCATGTCTCTTCTCTTCCTCCCCACTTAGCTCTGTCTGTATCTCTACAGATACAGACTAAAAGGACTAAGGAGAAGCCTAGAGGCATGAGAGAAGAGTATCTAGAAGGGATAGTCAGGCTTCATGATATTCACCTGCAGATTACTGATGACTGTTAGTGCCTACTTGGCCCAAGGTGGGCCCTAGGGATACCCTCCTACTCTTCTCTAAATTAGGCTACTTACTGGGGGACTATTCTGGGACTCAGAGGATAAATTAACTCTCAGTGTCCCTCTCTCATTTCTCTCTATATTCTCTCCCTAAATTTCTTATCTCCTCTTCTTCCTCCTCCTCCTCTTCTCTCTCTCTCTCTCATTCTCTCTCTCTCTCCCATAGGGGTTCCTGCCTTGTTCATCACTGCATGGGCACTCACCAGATACTATTTCAGCAATGAGGGGTGAGTACACATTTCACTCATTCATTGATTCTCTTCTTCCCTTCCTTGAAAGGAACACTTTCCTGTCCATGCCAGCTAAGAAAATGGATGATTCCTCCATTTGCCTTGTCCTGGGTCTTTTGCTTAGTCTAGAATATCCTTTATGTAATGGACTTACCTGACCCACCCCTACTTGGATCTCCAGATCCCCTAGTTCTCTGATAAACAAGAACTGAGTCCCTGAACTAACCTGGTAGAAAAACTGAGGAGTCCAATGGAACAATTCCACTCCTGCCACCGATCCCCTCTGTGATCTTGGGCACATTCTTTCCCCTTCCTGGACCTCAGTCTTCTTTTCTTTCAAATGAGGATAGACTAGATAACCTCTAAGTTCCTGGACAACTCTAAGGGGCTCTGATGCTATCTCTGAGGTCCTTCCTGTCTGGCTGTAACTAGAAGACATAATGTGATTTAGTTAGAAAACGCCCTTTTACTTGGAGTTAGGAGTTTGGAATTCAAATACCAGATCTGGTAATAGTCACTACATGACCTTAGGCAAGTTGATTCTTCTCTCTGAACTTTTCCCCATTTGTGAAATGAGGATACTAATACTACTTCTAAGTCATATAAGAGTAAAGAACTTTGTAAACTTCAAAGCCCTGTAGAAGCTGGAGCTATGGATTCTATGTTATACCTAGATGCTTTCCAACACTTTGTCTAACCTCAATGTTCGGTGGTTCTCAGAAGCAAAGAGACCTGAGGAAGATCTGTTACCAGTCACTAATACTTTACTGGGAAAGAGTATGTCAGAGATTTTGAGAGCAGGACCCTGGGAAAAGAAGAATTTTGAGAAGGGGTAACAATTTTCCTCCCTTAGACCTACAAGATAGGTAGTATGAATTTTAAACCCATTTTATAGATGGGGAAGCCTAAAAACCAAAAGTAATTCGCCACTGGTTACATAGCCAGGAAGTATTAGGTCCAGGAGTTCAATTTATACTCCTAACTCCAAATTATCAGCTTTTCCTTCTCTACCACATTGCCTCCCACCACTGAGAGTGGGGAGAAGATGAGCCCTGAGTACTACTTGGGGCTAGGACAAGCTACTTTTCTGAGATTTTATTTTATTTTATTTTTACCTCACAACTTTATTTTATTTTATTTTTATTTTTTCTGGGTTATCACACAAAACATATTTCCATATTATTCATTTTTGTAAGTAAGTAATCTCATAAAACCAAAACCCTAAATCATATATCCAAATAAACAAGTGATAAATCATATGCTTTCATCTGCATTCCTGCTCCAACAGTTTTTTTCTCTGGAGGTGGATAGCATTCTTCTTCATAAGTCCTTCAGAATTATCATGGATCATTGTATTGCTAAGAGTAGCAAAGTCTTATTACATTTTATCATTCCACAATATTTCAGTTACTGTATATAATCTTCTCCTGGTTCTGCTTTTTTCACTCTGCATCAGTTCACATAGGTCTTTCCAGTTCTTTCTGAAATCATCCTGTTCATCATTCCTTATGGTATTCCATCACCATCATATGCCACAATTTGTTCATCCCTTTAGTTTCCAATTCTTTGCCACCACAAAAAGAGTAGCTTTAAATATTTTCGCACAAACAGGTCCTTTCCCATTTTTAAAAATCTCTTTTGGGACAACTGCTTGATCACAAGGTTCAATGGGGATATGATTGGGCATGTAGACTCTAAATGATCACCCCAGTACAAATATTAATAATATGGAAATAGGTCTTGATCAATGACACATGTAAAACCCAGTGAAATTGCTTGTTGGCTACAGGAGGGGGTGGGAAGAGGGGAGGGAAAGAACATGAATCATGTAACCATGGAAAAATTAAATTCTAAATTAATTAATTAATTAATTAGGTGGATTTAATTTTTAAAAAAGAGAAAAAATCTCTTTTGGATACAGACCTAGTAGTGGTATGCATTCTTTTATAGCCCTTGGGACATAATTTCAAATTGTCCTCCAGAATGGTTGATCAATTCACAATTCCACCAGCAATGCATTAGTGTCCCAATTTTGCCATATTTTCTCCAACAAGCCAGTTTTCTGAAGGGAGGGTCATGGGATGCTTTTATTTCCTCAAGTCTTCAGCCTCCTCTGGATTCCCTTTCCCACTTTGTAGGTGCTGGGATATCATTGCCCCCCCATACTGGTGGATCATCAAGGCACCCATTTTGACCTCTATATTGGTAAGACCACAAGCCCTTCCTAGACCAGCTGAGAGCTCCCCTGATCCCTAAGAGCACTGGGGTTTCTAAGGATTCATAATCCAAAATAATATCACTTAAAACAACATGACCCACTTCCATAGCTCTTGAAAGTCTGCAGAATTATTTCTTTACAACTACTTAGTGAGATGGGTGATGCCTGATGAAGTGTCCCCATTTCACAGATGAAGAAAGTACATTGCCCCTGGGCCATACAGCTAATAAGTGACAGAGCCTGTATTTTACTTGATCCTGGATCTTCTGATTCCCAGGTGCAAGGTCCTTTCCCATTCCACCAGGCTACATCAATCCTCAGTGGATCAAAGATTTATCATTTCCCTATTAAGGAAGGGAAAGGAAGGGCTCTCTGTTAGCCCAAAGCTCCCAAAGGTGTGCTCCATCTCTTTGGAATGGGCTAGCTTAAGTGGAACAATAACTAGCCCTGTGGGGTCCCAAGCAAATATGACTCCCTAATAACCCCCGTTCCCCTTTATCCTCTTGGCTAACTCTGACCCTACAGGTGAACTTCATCTTCTTCATTTGCATCATCCGAATTCTGGTACAGAAGCTACACCCGCCAGACATGGGGAGGAATGAGAACAGCCAATATTCGTGAGTGTGGTAATACCCTTCCCCTCACCATAGCCACAATAAGAGCCATTCACAGTTCTGATGGCCAAGTCCTCAATTTCATCTTCCAAATGCCCTCCCAAACTTGAAGGCGAGAGGGAAGAATGTATAGTCTCCTACCCAGGTCATCTGCTCAGTAGAGAGTATATAATGATCTGGTGAGAGAGACTTTATTAATCATTTCTGTGAGGGCAAAGGTTTGAACCAAGTTACCACTGGAAATCTTCTTTGAACAAATCTGGGATTATGAATTCTACTTTGATTCCAGAGTTTTTTTCTATGATTCAAGATTCTACTCTAGTATGCTATCCTGTGATTTTAGGATTCTGGTCTATGGTTCTCGGATTCCATTCTATGTTTTTCAGATTTTGAGGCTATGATTCAGTTTTCTGAGTTTCAGGTCCTATTCTTATTCTGATATTCCATTCTTCAATTTTATAAAATGTGTGCAGACAAGTCTCAGATCTATATTTCAATTATGTCTAATTAAAACAAAGCTAGCTTAGTTTGGGGCAAGAGGAATGGTCATCTCTTCTTTGAAACTGTGACCCTGGTGAAACTAGATGGCATAGTGGGTCCATACACCCAAGTCATACAACCTGCCTCCCTGTAATTCCATTATTCCATGGAATCTGTCAGTCACGTCCAGAAATAGCTAATCACTTAATACAGTCTCAAACAGACCTACCTATGTGGGATGGGAAATGAAGTCTTGTCAGAATAAGAAAAGCTGGAGTGGAGGATAACAATGGATGGAGAAGGTCTAGATACCCCTGAGCAAGGAACTATTGTATCTTTCCCTATGTAAAACATTTGAGATAATGAATGCTGCCCTCTGCCCATCACTGGTGGGTATTGATGAGAGAAGCTTGGTCACCTAAACCAGAGCAGAAAAGTAAGAGAGATGATCTCTGCTTCAGATCTAATTCCTCCATCCTTTAACTGGCCTGGCTGAAAATCTGGCTACATTTGCATTGAGTCTTCCTGGAACTGTAGAAGGTGATAATAATAATAGTAATAATAATACTAACATTTATATGGATCTTGCTATGTATCCAGGTACCATGCCAAGCACTTTAGAAATATTACTCATTTGGGGGGCAGCTGGGTAGCTCAGTGGATTGAGAGCCAGGCCTAGAGACGGGAGGTCCTAGGTTCAAATCCGGCCTCAGAAACTTCCCAGCTGTGTGACCCTGGGCAAGTCACTTGACCCCCATTGCCTACCCTTACCAATCTTCCACCTATAAGTCAATACACAGAAGTAAAGGGTTTAAAAAATTAAAAAACAAAAACAAAAACAAATATTACTCATTTGATCTTCACAACAGCACTGGGAAGAGGGTGCTATTATCCCCATTTTACAGAGAAGAAAACTCCTCCTCTGTAAATGAAAGTATCGGGGTACCTAATCCTTAGGAGCTGTTCCAGATTGAAATCGTAAGGCTCTATGCCTTTAGGGGCAAGTAGGTGGCTCAGTGGATAAAGCCAAGTCTGGAGTCAGGAGGACCAGGGTTTAAATCTGGTCTCAGATATTTCTGTTGCAGTAAGCATGATCCAGAGCAATTAACTTCATTTTTCTAACTTGACCTTCTGTTTTAGAGTTGTTGCTAAGACAGAAATTAGGGTTTTAAAAAAAATCCTGTGACTTTATTCTGAAAACAGTAGGGAATCATGGAAGGTTCTTGAGGAATAAAGATGCCTAATCAGGCATGTATATATACATTAGCATACCCTTCTATTGTGCCTCTATCTCTAGGAGACTGGCCAAATCAACACTGCTGCTGATCCCACTCTTTGGGGCACACTATATCATGTTTGCCTTCTTCCCAGACAACTTCAAGAAAGAAGTGAAGCTGGTCTTTGAGCTTATTTTGGGCTCTTTCCAGGTACAAAACTGGGGTCAAGGGTGGGGGCTTAGGCTGAGGCCGGGGAACAGGGTTGGTCCAGGGCTGAGGATGGGATGAGTGGGAAAAGACACAGCTGATGGATGACTTCCATGGATGTGGGCTCAAGGCCAGAGTTTAATTCAGTGTAACTACTACAGCCTGAATAATTAATTCAAGTGTACAATTTGGAAAGGGTTAGAGCTGACCCAATGCTCCAGCCTTTGGCCAGAACTGCAGAATATGGAAATACATCTGGGGGGAGGGGATGGGAACATGTGGACACTGGTTTTCTTTTTTCCACCTGGGGAAGATGACTTTGTCAGGGAAGTCAACCCTAAAACAAAGAAGGGAGTCAGGTGTTGCTGCGCATCTAAGCAACAAGACCCTCCATCCATGGATGAGGGGGCTAAAACCTGAACTCACCAAGACACACACAACTAAAGAGGATGGAGAGAAATGGAGAGATTGGAATGAAAGGAGATGAAGGGAGATCACAGCCAGTGAGAGGCAGAGAACTTGGGAATATGGGGTCAATAGAAGGAAATGGGGAGATAAAAGAAAGGACAAAATTGAAAGGCATAAAGGAAGAGGGCCCTGGTGGAGGAAGATGGGTCAAAGGAAGGAAGTAGAAAATGGAGAGAAATACAAGTTAATGGGTAATGAAATAAAAGGAAGGAAAAGATGTCAATGAGGACTATCAAAGGGCCTGGAAGACCCTGGAGAAAGAATTGCTTCAGGGATGGAAAAAATGGGAGCTGGAGATCAAGAGGGATGGGGAAAGTGGAAATGGGAAAAAGAAATGGGAAATAGAACAAATAAGATAATATTTGTAAAACATTTGGCACAGTACCTGGCACATAATGGGTATTTCATAAATGCTTGTTCCTTTCCCTTTCCCTTTCATTTCTGATGAGTAGGAGTCCAATGGACTGGCTACTTTTGGAAAAAAAGAAGTCTCATCTCAACTTCCTCCTTCTTTCTCCTAGCCTCTAAATCCCAAACTTCTCAACTTCTCTCTAAATCCCCAAATCTCATCTTCTATACCCTCAATTCCCAGACGCCCAGCCCCTTAGCTGATTAATATAGTTCCCTCCCTGCTACTCCTCAGATCATCTCAGGTCTCAGACTGGCCCCTGCATCCCCCCTTCCTCACTATCCTTCGAGCTAAGAGTAAGACATGTTATGTCCTAGACCCAAACTAGTTCTCAGAGACTGTTTTCCTTTCCCACCAGGGCTTTGTGGTGGCCATCCTCTACTGCTTCCTCAATGGGGAGGTAAGATGATGGGGGATTCTGTGGCGTGGGAGTAAGTATAGGTAGCCTTCATTGTGCCCTGCTGCAGGGTTCAGAAAGGCTAGCCTGGAGTGAAATGTGTGTACAATTAAATAAGGGCATGTAAAGCTGTGTAAAAACAAGTGTGTTATAAGGTGTATACATATATATGTAAACTGGGACTATATCAAGTAGGTTTCGCCATTAAATTCATGACTTTGTTTTTAATGCCCTTACCTTCTGTCTTAGAATCCAATACTGTATATTGGTTTCCAGGCAGAAGAGCAATAAGGGCTAGGGAATGGGGGTTAAGTGACTTGCCCAAAGTCACTCAGGTAGGAAATATCTGAGGCCAGAACCTCCCATCTCTGGGTCTGGATCTCAATCTACTGAGCCACCTACCAGTTCATGACTTTTCTAAGACACATCGTTGTTCTTAATCGGTCCTTAATGAGTTGGAACTCGGCACAATTTACTTTCAGTATTTCTGCCTCTCTTTTCCTCCCATTCATTTAATTCATTAAAACATTCCAGCCTCCTTGCCCAGTAATTAGTGATTTGTAAGAATAGTTAGTTGGCACAGTCGATAAAGTGCCAGATCTGGAATCAGGAAGACTCATCTTTGTGAGTTCAAATCTGGCCTCTGACGTTTACTAGCTGGGTGACTCTGGGCAAGTCACATAACCTTTTGGCTTCAGTTGCTTCGTCTGTAAAAATGAGCTGGGAAAGGAAATGGCAACCAGTCCAGTGTCTGCCCAAAAAAACCCAAATAGAGTCACGAAGAGTCAGACACTCTGAAAAACAAATAATTCTGCAAACATTAATTAGATGCCAAGTTTAGGCAGAGACCCATGTTAAACACTTGGGGGAAGGAGTAGCCCCTAGATATTCAAGTCCCTGACCTCAGGAAGCTTACAGTTCAATAGAACAATGAAATAGCTACACAGCACTAAGGGATTTCCATATGTAAAGTGAATTCTTCCTTGAAAGGGTAACCTTTTATGAGCAGAATTCATTCTTTCCTCTGAGACTGGAACCAGCCTCATCTCTTCAGAACTGAGCAGGGTGTACACCACAGGATCTTGGGGAATGATGGTATGAATAAAATCAAAGGTCTAGATAATCTGCAAACTAAGTAACTAGTCCAAGAGAATTGAGGAGACCAAGATATGGACATGAAAACAAGATTGGTCAAAGGCTTGGAGAGGCCACATCTTTCTAAGAACAGTAGGCTTTGAATCGGATCCTGTGTCCCAGGCTGCCTCTTAGTGGTTCCCTACTCCCCTTGGATCAATATCTATTTTATTTAAAGCTCTACTTTGCTCTCCCTGCCCATCACCCCACCAATATTAGCCTCTGTGGAATTAGAGTCCCCACTGGCTCTTGGTTACCCCTATCAGTAGCTGAGTTTTTTCCATTACAGTGTCTATACCTTATGTTCTCATTCTCTCTCTCTCTCTCTCTCTCTCTCTCTCTCTCTCTCTCTCTCTCCCCTCCCCCTACCCATTCCATCCATCTCTTTCTCCCTCTTCTTTCAACCTCTCCATTAGGTCCAGGCAGAGATCAAACGTAAATGGCGGCGGTGGCACCTGGAACAATTCTTGGGCTCGGACCTCAAGTACCACCACCCATCCGTGGGCAGCAATGGCACCAACTTCAGCACCCAGATCTCCATGCTGACACGGACTAGCCCCAAGGACCGACGCTCCTCCAGTTTTCAGGCTGATTTCTCACTAGTCTGACCAGGGCACCCCTCACCCAGGGTCCCTAACTATTCTATATATCAGTGTATTCGTCACAGCAAGGGACAGGCAAAAGGCACCCAACATGAGAAGACTGTAAGCTGGAGGACAGCCTGCCTCAGACAAGATGCCTCCTAGATTCTTCCTGCTCTGTTAGAATCCTGTGGTTGGTTTCCAGATGCATAGCTAGTCCACAGTCTAGAAGCTCAAAGTCCTCGGAGTTCCCCAAGCTTACCTGGGTCCTAGCCCAGAAGCCATCCCTATCTGGCTCCTCCAACCCAGGGAGCGGCCACAGCAGACACAAGGCCAGGGGAGAGGGATAAGTGGGAAGGGCTCACAAACTCCTCTCCAGCCCCAGCAGGTCCTTGTGGAAACGGCTGAATAGGAGGAGAGAACCCCCAGTCTCTGCAGAGAACCACTTCCTTCCCCTTTCACCTGGTGAGAGCAAACTGCCCTTCGGCAAATGGAGCCCAGGCAAAGGCAGAAGTCTGCCAAGTGGCCCGTGTGTCCATCCACGTATGTGTGGGAAGGAGGTAGCTAATATGTGTGACAGAACAAGGAGGGGAAGAGGTCAACCCGTGTCCGTTATGTGACTGAGGCAGTGGGAGGAGGCCAGAAGACGGAGACCTCCCCACAGATCCCCACAGAGCAGGACAGTCCGTTCGCTCTCGGCTGGGCTCTTTGGGCTTCTTGCAGCTCGGACGACAGGGAGGGATTGTGGAAGGTGGTGAACAGGCAAATACAGTCAGATGTCGCCTCCGGCGTGGGGAAGGAGAAAGAGTCCTAGCCTCAGAGTTGGTAGGTGTGTAACTCTGACCGGGTCCCCCCTTTTCTAGGCCTCAGCTTCTTCATCTGTAAATGGGCTAATAATATTTGTCACCTACCTCGCAGGGCTGTTGTAAGAAGCCAGTGAAATGATGTATGTGCGACCCTCACCAGCCAGAAAGTGCTATGGAAATATAAGCTATGGTTGTCACGATCCACTTCCTTGCAGGCCTCTTCCTTGTAGGGACAGGACAGACAGAAGGATTATGGGGTCTTCCTGCAGGATTTGATAGAAAAGGAACTCCAAGAGGCACCTCTGAGAAGATTCACCTTCCCCTCCTGGCTGGTCACAATGCCTAACGGTCCCTCTTTAGAGCACTGCAGTCTATAACACCTTCTCCCCACTCCCAGTCCTGCCCAGGAGGGTTCAACCATCTTGCCCTTAGCACCTCTGAGCACAACCTTTCCTCTTGGAGGGGAGAACCTCTGGTAAGAAGGAGGACTCTGAGCCTCTACAAGACGCCAGGAAGTCATGGCCCATCAGAGATAACTAAGACATCTCTTTCTCTCCTCCACGGGATATGGTAGCCACACCAGGCCATCCCTGGGCCTCTCTGGGCCTCACAAGGAAGTGCTGCTCCTCTAGAATTGGACCCCAGACCCAATGGACTAGGAAACAGGACTTGAATTCTAGTCCAACGCTGGTGCTCACCTCCTACTCACCCTTGGATAAATCCCTTCCACTCACAGGGCTCTGCTGCGGTCAGATGAAATAATGCATGGAAAGCACTTTGCAAACCATAACATGTTATACACAAGGGCAAGGGGTTGTCATCTGGTTATCCTTATCATGCCCCAAATCCTCTGCATGGCAGGGGTAGCCAAAATCAGGTATATGAAGGAGTCGGTCAGTCAGTAAACATTTGTTAAGTTTCTACTATGTCTGGGGTTAGCAAAAGAGGCAAAAGGCAGTGCCCTCCAGGAGCCCACAATCTAATGACGGGGCTAACATGCAGACAACTATGTACAAACAGGACATATACAGGGTAAGAGGGAAGCGATCAACAGGGGAGTCAGTTCATGGTTCCAGGCAGTCTAAAATAGCCGAGATGTGCAAAGAGGTAGAAGGCATACTGACTTGGAAAAGGAGATTAGTCCTAGTTGTATTACCATGGTCTGCTGCTTGCTCCAGCATTCAGGGCCTGGGCCTCTGGCCCATTCTCCAACCTCCTCAGGAAACACCTACACTCCTGGCTGTACCGTGGCTGGTGGGAGGGGTAAATCAGGGCTTGTGACTTCCTAGAGAGGAGAGAAGGAAAGCCAACATGGGGATGAGGATCATGGAGGGAGCTGCCTGTCAGAACTTGCCTCCTTGGCCCAGGCAAATATCAGTACCATGTCATGGGCTGAACCAGACCAAGGAGAATAAAGACACTAAACCTCATCTATCACCCAGAAGTCATCAAAATAACTTGGGGATGGATTTGCTTATGCCACTAATGTTGTCAACCATTTTCTCAAAGCATTGGATTTAATGGCATTGGATTTTTAGAAGATTAGAATTCATGCCCCTGCCTGGCCATATACAACCAGTAAGACTGGACAAGTTCCTTCCCCTACTTCAGCCTTCATCTCCTCTGTAAAATGAGGAGTCTTGACTTATGTAAGAATTCTCATGACCTTAAACCCCAGACCCTAAACACCCCCCCCCCTCCAGGAGGGGATGTGGCAAATATCCTCTTGGATTAAGCCAAAGTACCAGGCTTCCTAGAGCAGAGTTCTCCCAGAACTTCCCAGGAGCTGCACTGAAGAATAAGTATTAGCATGTCAACGATCTCCTTCCTTCCTTGGAGGAAGAGCATGAACTGTCACATCAAAGAAACCAGTAATTAAGCAAAGTATTTTAGGTGCTAACTTTAAATAAAGTCAACACTTGCTGCCAAGATTGGCTACGTATAAATGAAGGGCTGCCACTGGGAATCCAGGCTAACCCTGAGGATTTAGAACTAGGGACCAATCAACAAGCTTTTATTACATATCTACTATGTGCTATTTTCTTATGCTTTGTGCTAGAGAGACAAGACAGGGAAACAGTTCCTAAGTCCCTGCCCTCTAGCAGCTAGCTTACCTCTACTGAAAGAAACAAACCTGTACGTATTTAAGGTATGTTCAAAAGGGAAGGTGATGGTAGGGGGAGGAATTGCCAGCAGCCAGGGAGGAGACAGGAAAAGTTTCACATAGAATACAATCTCAGGGCTGGGCATTTGAGATATGAGCATGCAGGAAAAAAAGAAGAGTTGAGGTGGGATGTGAGGGCCCTTAGCTGAAAGTACAAACTGAGGCAAGGAGAGACCAGGGATCAGGAGAAGTAATCAGACAGGGTCTAGTAGCCATATGGAAACTAGGGATCATGCATAGAAAATCCAGGCCCCTGGCCACACTCTCATGGAGCTCACAGTCTTAAAGAGGGCACAACACACACACACACACACACAAAATAATTACAATATTATGTATTAGAGGGACGTAGATAAGACAATCCAATACAGAAAGTCATTACAATTGGGAGGATTAGGGAAGACTTCCTGGAAAGAGAGATGGTGTTTGATCTGGGCTGTAAATGATAGAAAAAAAAACTCAAAGAAGTTGAAAAAGAGCAGGGAGGACTTTCCAGGCATGAAGAAGAATGTGCAAACCCGTGTAAGTAGGAAAATGGAGAGTGAGCATCAGAGATGCCATCCTAGTATTGCTAGAGCATCGAATGTTTGGGGTGGGTGGGGGGGAAGTAAAAGGAGATAAATCTGGAAAAGCAAGCTGGCCCTAGGCAGAGGAGTCTGAGCTCTTTTTGGTAGGCAATAGGAAACCACTGGAAATTTTTGAGGAAAGGAGTGGCATGAGCAGATATATCTATAAAGAAGACTAGTCTATGAGAAAACAAGTTACCTATGAATTCAGTACCATGGCTAGAGCAGCAGTGTTTCCATGTAAAGTCAGAGGGGAGATCTGGATTCAATGGGGTTGGGGGGGAAGAGGGAGTGGGAATATACAGATTTCAGATCAATGGACAAATAACTTTCCAATAGAGCTATCCAACTAAGGAAAGAGTTAACTCTGGGAATTATGTGCTTCCCATCACTGGAGGTATTTGACCCATAACAGAATGAGCACAGGATAACACAGCACAGATGCTGTACAGCAGATCCCAGAACACTCAAAGAACAATAAAGGAAGCTTGTGATCCAGAGGGACAGTGGTTAGTTTCAGCAGTGGGCAGGGTAACTTGAGCCAAGTTCCTTCCAGCTGTGAGTTTCTCAGGCAGTGAGGTATCACAGTAGATAGAGTATTGGACCCTGGAGTCAGGAAAACCTGAGTCCAAATCCAGGATAAAATGGATGAATATTTGTAAAGTGCTTTGCAAAACTTAAAGTTGCTATTTAAATACTAGCTATTGTTATTATTATTCCTTCATGGACCCTGATGTTCATCTTTCCCACTTGGACCACTAGTCTGAAAGGAACAGTTGAAGAATCTGATATCTCCCCAAAGACTACTGGAAGGATAGCTCAGGAGGACTTGCCCCAGGCCCAAACTACATAAACCAACCATTCTCTGGGGTGTAAGATAGGAGTCAGAAAGGTTTAAACAATCAATATGGTTTTATTGAGTATTGCTCTGTGCTAGGGTAAGAAGAGGGAAAAGGATGAAGAGTAAACCAAAGTCTTGCTCTTGGTCAGAGTCAATAAGAATTTATTAAGCACCTTCTATGTGCCAAGCACCCTAATACTTGATGAGGATACAAAGAAAAGCCCCAAATAGCCCCTGCCCAAGGAGCCACCATTGTAATGGAGGAGCCAACATGAGTAGTCATCTGAAAGGGGAGGCATTAACCATATAAGGGAATTGATAAAGTTGTCAAATGCAGACAATAAGAGGTGGAAGTAAGAAGGCAGAGGAGCATTCCTGGTATGGGGACAGCACAGAGGCATCAAGATGGGAGCAGAAGAGAGGGGCATCATGTTTGAGGACCTACAGAAGGGAGGGTGTGAAGTCAGTCAGTGCCAAAGGTAGGAAGGGATCATGTTCTAACTGGGAAGAAGATTTAAAGCTAAAATGAATCTGAGAACAGAGAATGTCAGAGCTGGGAGAAACCTTAGAAAAAGAGAACAGAGAATGTCGGAACTGGGAAGGACCTGAGAACAGAGATTGCCAGAGCTGGGAGGGACTTTAGAACAGAGAGCAGAGAATGTCAACTGGGAGGGACTTTAGAACAGAGAATAGAGAAAATGTCAGAGCTGGAACAATTTTAGAGATCATGTAATCCGTCCCCTTATTTTATAGAGACCGAGCTCCAGAAAAAAAAAAAAAAGATTTGTTCAGGGTCATATAGTATATAAGTGGCAGAGCCAAGATTAGTACGTAGGTCCCCTGACTGTATCTTAGCCCTTTCCATTCTATGGAACCATAAGCAGAAAAACAGACCCTCTGCCCATCCTTGGCCTACCCTCTCTGCAGCCTTCTTTCTCTAAGGGGTAAGTCATGCAGACACAGATAACTAGGTCAAGAAGATGGGAGATGAATTCTCCTCTTGAAAATAATGACTCGACAGGGGAGGAGAGGGAGGAAAGGAGGATGCATTGTCCTTGGGAATAACATGCATCTGCAGGAAGAACAACAAAATCATTATAAAATGCCCTCGTTTCACCAAAAGACTAAGCCCTGAGACAGTATTGGCTGGCTACTGCATAGTGTGATATGGGACGCAACTCCCAACCTTACCCAAAATGTCTTCTCCCTAACACCAACTGCAGTTTCTCCATTTAAAATTTTCTCCACTTAAAATCATAAGATTTAGAGTCAGAAGACTTTAAAGGTCATCTAGTCCGACAGGCTCATTTTATGAATGAAGAAACCAAGGTCAGAGAGATTAAGGGACTTGCCTAAGGACACACAGCAAAGATAGGATCCAACCTAAAGGGAAGGCATTGTTGTGAGTGATCACAAATCTTAAAAGTAGAAGGGATCTTAGAACATAAAACAGAGAATATGAGAGCAAGAAAGAACCTTAGAATACAGAATTTTGGACCTGAGAGAGGCATTAGAGACCGTCTAGTCAAAACTCCTCATTTTAGGGTTGGAAAATTGGAGGCCATACCTGAGATCACATAACTAATAGGCAGACTTGAATCTAAATCTCCTGATTCCCCATTCAGGGCTCTTTCCACTGCTTAGTACCTTTCCTGAGAGCAGACTTGAAGGGGAAAGAGGTAGAAGAGAGAAAGCATGAACTTGGAATATTGACATGAAGGGGCAAGGCATGGTGGAGAGGGAACCCTACTGCTGATGGTCTACTTTCGGAGGGCAAGGCATCCCCAGCAACACTCAATTTATAATGCTATTTTTTAAGTATTTATTTCAATGCTTCAAGATTCATGATTTCATCATTAGCTCAAATCCTAGTCTATCCATAATTTGATATGATCATCACTGAATCCCAGTGCTGGGATACTTGGCTTTCCCCTCTACATTTCCTCTGAGTAATTGGTAAATGGAATTTCACGGTGGTTAGGTATTTTAGAGGACATCTAGCCAACCCCTATCTGATCAGGAATCTCCTCTACAAGTGGTCATTCAGTGTCCAATTAAACACCTCCACCACCCTTTCCTAAAGCTACCCATTCCCTTCAATGGTAATGCCCACTGTAAATAAAATTCTTCTTTACATCAAGTTGGAATATGGCTCCCTGAAACTTCTATCTACCATTTCTAGGTCTGTCTATTGGGACCAAGCCAAACAAGCACATCATGACTTCTTTCCCCATCATAGTTTCAATATGTCTTGAATCGGCAAAAGAAATTAAATGGGAAGGGGCAGCTAGGTGGCTCAGTGGATTGAGAGCCAGTCCTGGAGACAGGAAGTCCTGAATTCAAACATAGCCTTAGACACCTTCCTAGCTACGTGACCCTAGGCAAGAGACTTAACCCCCATTGCCTAGCTCTTACTGGTCTTCTGTCTTGGAACCAATTAATATGCAGTACTGATTCTAAGACTGAAGGTAAAGGTTAAAAAAAAAAAAGTAATGGGATTTGGGGGGGAGTTTTGCAAAAACCACAGACGACACATAAAGGCTTAGCAGAAGACGTAGAAAATGTTTAGAAATTCAGAAATGCATAAAATATATATGTATAATATTGTATAATATCAATATATTTTATCTTTTAATACCATCAATCTACCCATTTTCTTTTTTAAAGATAAAATAAGTAAAAAGTTGAAGGTTGAGAAAAGAATGTAAAAGTCAGCAGACAACACACAAATGGTAGAAATGTAGAGGTATCTTAAAAAGCTTTGTGACTTGTAAATGCATAAAACATATGTACTATTATGTATAATATTACCTGTACAGTATGTATTTTATTGTTTAATAGCATAAATTTCCTTGAAATTAAATTTGTAATAAAAGAACTGTGGCTCTATATACTGGTTTGGGGATGCTAAGTATGTTTACAGCAATTTCTCACTTGACATCTTGCAACAATGAAAAAATTGTCTGCAGATTTTCCAGATCACAGGGCCCCCACAATGTGGAAGCCAGACTTGGATACTCCCTCTTCCACATGAGAGTCCTTCAAATTCTTGAAGATGGTTTCCATATCCCTCTTTGTCCAGTCTTCTTTCCTTCAGACCATTCTTGATAGTATGGCCTCTAATCTCCTCACTATGCTAGTTACTGTGCACGTATTCCATCTGCCAACATTTTTCTTAAAATATCTCTAAGGAGATAAAGACTGAGGACTAGATTAGTACTTCTCTCTTTTCTGATTGTGGAGCAGGTTCCAGGAGGGAGAAGGAGGTAATGGCGGGACCTTTTAAACTAACTCTTAACAGGCACATGGCTTATTTTCCTAATGGCTATCAATAAACCCTTTAAAACCTCAAAAAAAAAAAATATCTCTAAGGAGTTAAATCAGCCCAAAACTGGAGTGGGCTGCCTCAGGAAGGAGTGAGCTCTCCATCATTAGAAATCTTCAAGCGAATTCCAGATCTGTACTCACCAAGGATGTTGTAAGAGGTATTCTCAAGTATGGTTCCTTTCTAGCTCTGAGGATCTGTGTTCTATATAAGTTCTAGATAATATGAAAGGAAGTCCCATCGAAATAAGTACAAAATACATAAAATATCTGGGCATCCATCTACCAAAGGCACAATCAAGATATGCACAGAGAGAATCACAAAACATTCTTTTAAGAAATAAAGACGGGACAACTGGGTAGCTCAGTGGATTGAGAGCCAGGCCTAGAGACAGGAGGTCTTAGGTTCAAATCCGGCCTCAGACACTTCCCAGCTGTGTGACCCTGGACATGTCACTTGACCCCCATTGCCCACTCTTACCACTCTTCCACCAAGGAGCCAATACACAGAAGTTAAAGGTTTAAAAAAATAAAATAAAATAAAATAAAATAAAGAATGCTGGGCAATGCAATGCTCCAGAACAATTCTGAGGGACTTGTGAAAAAGAACGCTATTCATATTCAGAGGAAGAACTATGGGAGTAGAAACACAGAAGAAAAACAATTGCTTGCACACATGGGTTGATGCAGACATGATTTGGGATGTAGACTCTAAACGACCACCCCAGTGCAACTATCAATAATATGGAAATAGATCTTGATCAATGACACATGTAAAACCCAGTGGAAATACACGTCGGCTGGGGGGGTTGGGAGGGGAGAGAAAGAACATGAATCATGTAACCATGGAAAATTTTTCTATTAAAAAAGTGATAATAAAAATAAATAAATCCAAAAGAATGCCAGGCAGCTCAGTGGATAGAGAACCAGACCTGGAGATAGATGAGAGGTCCTGGGTTCAAATCTAGATTCAGAGACTTCCCATCTGTGTGACCCTGGGCAAGTCTCTTAACCCTAGTTGCCTAGCCCGCACTGCTCTTCTGCATTGGAACTGATACTTGGTATCAATTCTAAGATGGATGGTAAGAGTTTTTAACAAAGTAATAAAGAATAACAAATAATTGGAGACTTATTCAGTGCTCATGGCTGGTCCACCTCAATATAATAAAAATGATGATGTAGTATTAATTTATAGGTTTATTGTTAAACTAATCAACTATCAAAGGGATTTCTTAGAGTCAGGCAAAACAATGAGTGACAAATTATTTAGAGGAATAAAAGGCCTAGAATCTCAAGGAAAATAATGGGGGATGGGGAAGGGAGGAACAAAGAGGGAATAGCTATTCCATTTCTCAAATTCTGCCATCAGTCATTAATCATCAAAACTATTTAGGGGCAGTTAGGCAGCACAGTGGATAGAGCACCAGGCCTGGGGAGTAGGGAGAATGTGTGTTCAAATCTGGCCTGAGATACTTCCTAACTGTGTGACTCTGGGCAAGTCACTTAATCCCAGTTGCCTAGCTCTTGCCACTTTTATGCAGAAGGTAAAGGTTTTATTAAAAAAAAGACTATTTCTTAACCAGTGGAAATGTGCATCGCCTATGGGGGAGGGGGGTGAAGGGGAAGGTGGGAGCATGAATCATGTAACTATGTTAACTTTTCTAAAAAATAAATATTATTAAATGTTAAAAAAAAAGAATTATAACTATAGCCAAAAAAAAAAAGACTATTTCTTACAGATTAAAAAATAGAAAAGTAGATTAGTGGAACACACTAGACAAAGAAGAATCAGAAATAATAGAACTCAAAAATCCAGAGTCCAATAAACCTCAATACATAAATTACCACCCCCATTTAACAAGAACTGCTGAGAAAAACTGGAAAGCCATCTGGCAGAAATTGGGTTTAAAGCAGCATCTTAGACCCTACAGCACAAAAACGTCAAAATGGATAAGTAACTTGAATATTAAAATAAAAAATAGAAGAGAAAAAGATACTTTCAGTATTAAGAAGTATGAATTCTTAACCTAATGAGGCATGAGTTGATTATATGAAATTGAAAAGCTTTTGCATGAATGAAGATCATCTAACAAAGAAAATAAGGGAAGCATCCTACTGGGAAAAAATATTTGGGTTTTTTTATTTTATTTTTTAGAAAAATTTGCCATGGTTACATGATTCATGTTCTTACTTTCCCCTTCACCCCCCCCCCCAACATTCCCCAGCTGACCCGCACTGGTTTTAACAAGTATAATCTATCAAGACCTATTTCCATATTATTGATAGTTGCATTGGGGTGGTAGTTTCGAGTCTACATCCCCAATCATGTCCACCTCGACCCATGCGTTCAAGCAGTTGTTTTTCTTCTGTGTTTCCTCTCCTGCAGTCCTTCCTCTGAATGTGGGTAGCATCTTTACCATAAATCCCTCAGAATTGTCCTGGGTCATTGTATTGCTGCTGGTACAGAAGTCCATTACATTAGATTGTACCACAGTGTATCAGTCTCTGTGTACAATGTTTTTCTGGCTCTGATTCTTTCACTCTGCATCAATTCCTGGAGGTCTTTCCAGTTCACATGGAATTCCTGGGAAAAAATATTTGAAGATAGCTGTCATATCCCTCCTACTCCAGCTTCCTTTTTCCAGATTATCCTTGATAACATGGTCAGACATATCTAATAACAATCTGATATCAAATATACATTTAGATAATTAATAGAAATATATAAACCCAAAAGCCAATAGAGAAGTGGTCAAAGGATAGAAACAAACAAACAAAAAGAATTGTAAACTATTAATAATTATATAACAATCATACCACACAGTCAAGAATCTCCAAATCACTAATAATAATGCAAAGCAAAATAAACCTAAGGTTTTTTTTTTGTTTGTTTTTTTGTTTTTTGTTTTTTAAACCTAAGGTTTTACATTATATCCAGGAAATTGATTAAGATGACAAAAATGTCAATGTTGGAAGAATTGTGGAAAGAGTGGCTCACTAATACACTGTTGTTTTTTAAACCCTTACCTTCTGACTTAGAATCAATACAGTGTATTGATTGGTTCCAAGGCAGAAAGACGAGCTGTAAGGTCTAGGTAATGGGGCTTAAGTGACTTGCCCAGGGTCATACAGCTAGGAAGTGTCTAAGGCCATATTTGGACCCAAGACTTCCCATCTCTCAGCCTGGCTCTAGATCCACTGAGCCACCTTAGCTGCTTCCCACTAATACCCGTTAGTAGAGTAACTGGAACTTTTTAGATTTCTGACCCTATTGTGGGATCAGGGAGAAAATGCTCCAGGTTTGTCCCTGGTCCACACTCAACCTCAGGGAACACAACAGAAGACTCCAGGCTCCTCTGGCTCCTCTCAGTCCACACACTGGGCTGGGCTTCTCTGGCTAGCCCTCTTTTCTAGTGTCCTGGAGCTTCTGGATGCCCCTATGTAGAGTGTAGAGCTGGGATGGAAAAATGCACTTACTATCTTTCTCCTTGGATCTCCTCAGCATTACTCTGATGCTATTTTTTTCATTCTCACTGGAATAATTGTATGAGAGCTCACAGCTGTTCCATCATTCATTCCACCATCTTGAGTGAGCCTTTCTCCTTTTTTTCTCTTGCTATACTCTCTCCCTTAAAATTTTCATGAGTTGGGGGCAGCTGGGTAGCTCAGTGGATTGAGAGTCAGGCCTAGAGACGGGAGGTCCTAGGTTCAAATCCGGCCTCAGACACTTCCCAGCTGTGTGACCCTGGGCAAGTCACTTGACCCCCATTGCCCACCCTTAACACTCTTCCACCAAGGAGCTAAAACACAGAAGTTAAGGGTTTAAAAATATTTTTCATGAGTTCCATTATCTTTTCTATACAAATGACTCCCCCATCTAGTATATAAGAATTGTTTGTATCGAATATATACATGCAATATATTTCTAATCCTAATCCTTCCCCTGACCATCAATCCCACATCTGCAATACATCTAGCTGGACATCCTGCCAGTAAAGGATTGGGGTAACAACACTCTTACATGACCCCTGGCCCCCGAGAGGAATACTTGAGAGGACACTGGTCAGAGAAAAAGTCTGCTAAAGTTTGACCTGATATTGCCCTGGAGGGTCACCAACACTTCTCTCTTCTCTGCCCCATGCCCCAATCCGTGCCACATTTTACACCTGGACAAGAGAGATAGGACATCTTGGCATGTCACCTCTGAAGGGTTGCCAACCCTTGTTCTAGGTCTGTTTGGCTCATTAACATTAGAAAGTTAAAGGGCATTTCAGGAAGTTGCCCAATATAAAACAGGAGGCAGCAAGTCTTTTAGTGGTTAGGGTACCTCAATAACTTAAGTTAATTGAAAATTCCTTTGAGCCAGTTTGCATTGGTGATGGTTTTCAGTATCTTGTTGAGAGGCATCATGGTTTTTTATTTTATTTATTTTGTTTATTTTATTTTATTATTTTTAATATATTTTTTACTTTTTTATAATTTTTTACATTTTTTTTACACCCTTACCTTTTTTTTTAACCCTTAACTTCTGTGTATTGGCTCATAGGTGGAAGAGTGGTAAGGGTGGGCAATGGGGGTCAAGTGACTTGCCCAGGGTCACACAGCTGGGAAGTGTCTGAGGCCAGATTTGAACCTAGGACCCCCATCTCTAGGCCTGACTCTCAATCCACTGAGCTACCCAGCTGCCCCCATACACCCTTACCTTCTATCTTGGAATGGATAATGAATATCGATTCCAAGGCAGAAGAGCAGTAAGGGTGGGGCAATTGAATTCTTTTTTTAATTTAAATTTATTTGCTTGTTACTCTAAAATACCCAGTTTGCTCCTTTCTCTCCCCTTCCCCATTAGAGAAGGCGACATCTGACAAATAGATATATATAATATATGTTACATAGATCTAAATAACTATGTCTTATTTCTATTTATCAGTTCTTTTTCTGGAGGTGGACATACGCAAGTCATTCTTCAAACAATATTTCTGTTGCTGTATGTAATGTTCTCTTGGTTCTGCTTATTTTCACTCTTCATAATTTCAAGTAGGTCTTCCAGATTTTTCCAAGATTAACATGTTCACCATTTCTCAATTGGGATTAAGTGACTTGCCCAGGGTCACACAGCTGGAAGCGTCTAAGACCAGATTTGAACCTAGGACCTCCCATCTCCAGGTTTGGCTCTCCAACCACTGAGTCACCTAGCTGCCCCAACAGGAATCACTTTAAACATTCTAGAAGCAGTCACTGCTCTTAACACTGGTTTCTTACCCAAATATTCCAACAGTTAGAGTCTAATCCAGGAAGGAGGAAAAGTTTTTGCAAACGTCCATTCATTCTTCTGTCTCTTCTGGGGTTGGTGGGAAAGGCAGGTAATAACAAAACCCAACACAGGCACCTCTGGGAATCCAGCAGAGAAAATTGGAGAGCCCAGAGCCCATGCACAGACTGAGCCTAGATGTAGAGTGGCATCTCACCCATCCCAGAATGGAATGCCAACCCCACCAGCTGTTTCACAAACATAAGCCATTGGTTCTAAGTGAAACGAAGGCCAGAGAACACATGGGCTCAGTGTTGCCCATACCCACTACTGGAATAATAATGGGAGCAAATCGCACTATGTGGTACTGATTGGGGTAAGGAGAGTGATGATGACAACAATGATGGGGACAATCAGCAATAATAATAATGAACACTTGGATGTTTCCAAAATTCTTGGGATATATTATTTATTTGATCATCACAACCATGTTGGAAAGAAGGTGCTCTCATCCCCAGTCTCCAGATGAAGAAACTGAGGCTAAGAATGAGTGAATAAAGGAATGAAAAAGCATTCATTAATTGCTTCTTGGGTGCCAAGGACTGAGGATACAAAAAATTAGCCACTCCCTGCCCTCAAAAAGCTTACATTCTCATTAAGACAGATAACACATTATGAGTTCAGCTGTAGGGGGAATGGAAAACTCTGAAGTCCTAAGCAGGCATGTAGATGGCGAGGGCTAAGGGGTCGTTAGGACAGATGAGAGTACCTCGGGGTGGGGAGGGCATAGAATTATTAGAAACTGCTGGTCCTCCATCTCACTGAAAAGCTGATAATTGGTGACTCTAAGCTCATCCAAATGGCTCATCCAAAAGCCATGTTGCTCTTCCCTGGAGGTAGTCTGGAAAACCCTTGGTGTGTTCAGGGGAAGGGAAAGAGAAATCAAAGAGGAAAGGCACCCCAGATGTCAGTCATCAGTCCTCAGCCAGGCAGCCCTGGGTCCTTGGAGGCGAAGGGTCTGCTGGTCTTGGATACATACCACAAGGACATCCCAAAGGACTGTATGACATAGCCAAGACAAAAGGCATTCTTCGTCCGTTTGGCTTTTTCTGTGGTCAAGTCTGGCTGAAGTCTGAAGTGGTTGTGAATCTCACTTAGGAGGCTTTGTAGTGACTCAAGAATTGATAGTCCAGATCGTAGACTCAATCGTTTTGGAGGACTCGGCCACTTAGACGGAATCCATCTTCCACGTCAAACAGGACTCGGTTTCTATCCACAGTAATGACTTTGGTGAGTTGGCTGGTGCCATTTTTGGCTAATCTAGCCTAGGCAAGGTGAGCCAATGGATAGCAATGCCTTCCTTATAAGGTTATTTATGGAGAAAGAGGGGAGGGCAGGAAGGTGGAATAAACACCAGCAAATCCATTCCCACCCTTGTTTCTATAAACAGAGCCTGGGGCCTATTTAAAGAGAGATTAACCAGGACCTGGGAAAATGAACATGCTCTTATCTCCTGGGGGAACTGGAGGCAGCTGGTGGTCATTAGCTGTTCCCGAGTCTGTCTGGTTATTAATAGAGAGAAGTCAATGGCCCTGGAGACACCGAATCACACAGGAAGATGAGGCTAAGGAAGCTAACCTCAGAGATTGTGGAGGGGATGTGTGTGTGTATCCAAGTATGCCAGGCCTGGGAAGGGGGCCCCAGAAGGCCATCTTATCCATCCCTTTGCCTCAGAGAGTTTGACTGAGACTTCATGCATATGGTAGGCTGTAAAGATTATCTAGTCCTTATTTTTTTACAGATGAAGAAACGGGTCCAGGGATGCTAAGTGACATGCCCTAGATCAGACAGGTAGGAAGGTAGAATCAGTCATTAGAGGTAGGATTCGAACCTAGATCTTGTCATTCCAAAATCACTGGTATTTCTAGCAAACTGAAGAGTACTTCCTCTTATCTTTGCCCGTAGATCCTGATAATGGACTAAGACAGAAGAACAATGAGCTGAAAGATTCAAGCATTCAGTAGTGTCCACATTCTGTAATTGATAATAGCCACTTATTCACTTATTTACCTGTTAGGTGTCTGGGATTGTGGGAATTAGAGTTAGAAAGGGCCTTGGAGCAAATCAAATCCAACTCCCTCTTTCTACAAATGAAGAGATGGAGTCCCAGAGAGGGCAAGGGACTTGCCCAAGATCATACAGACTTTCCATGAATCCAGCACCAAATCTTTACTGAACTCCCTGTGAAGCCCTGGACTAGGTTAAGAGGAAGTATCAGGGAGAGACACACAAAAGGAAGAGACTCACCCCTTGCCACCGCAAGCTCACTGCCTAACCAGGAGACAACATGGACAAATGGAACAATGGGGGAATAACGCAGGACAGATTGACCTTAGGGCTAGAGGTTTGGTTCCAACACCTTCATTTTACAGATAGGGAAACTGAGAACATGGGGAAGGCAATGATAGGCTGATTAGATGCCTCTGAAGCTCCTTCCATCCCTAGGATCCTGCAGTTCTACAGATCAGGAGAGTCAGAGAAGGCTTTCTGGAGGAGGTGGGATGAAAGCAGGGTTTTGATGGTTGGGTAGGATTTAGAGGGAGGAAGGGAGAGGGGAAAGGCCTTCAGAGGAAAAGTGATGGTGACAATAATAAGGAACATTTACAAAGTACTTTTTATAAAGAAACACACAGCAAACTGATCCCAAGGTAGAGGAGAAGAAGTCTCCCTATTTAATAGAGTAAATAAATGACAGTCAAGGTCACCTAGCTACCCAAGATCAGAAGTGTGAGGTTCCTCCCTCTATGATCTATGTTAGGTATATGAGAAGGGCAGCTAGGTGGCACAGTGACTAGAGGAACCAAGCCTAGATTCAGGAAGACTCATCTTCTTGAGTTCAAATCTAGCCTCAGACACTAACTAGTTGTGTGACCCTAGGCAAGTTACTTAACCCTGTTTGTCACATATATATAAAATATATGTTTGTATATTTTAATATATCAGATATATTAAAATATTTTGAAATTATAATTTTAATATATCAGATATATTAATTTATTTTAATATATTAAATGTATTTACATATTTTGATATATTTGTTTTAATATGTTAAATATATTAATATGTTTTGATATATTCATTTTAATATATTAAATATATTAATGTGTTTTAATGTATTTATTTTAATGTTAAATATATTTTTAATTAAGATATAAGAAGCATGGCTAATGGTAAATGGCAAATAAAGAGCTATGCATTTGAAACTGGAGGAAAGAACTTTAGATGTCAAATTTTAAGACTTGGATTCTGCTGCTTACTACCTATGTGACCTTGGGCAAGTCACTTAACTCCTCTTCCTTCATCTGTAAATTGAGGCCTCCGTTTTCTCATCTGTAAAATGACTCAGTTAAATGACCTCTAAAGTCCCTTCCAACCCTAAAAATACGATCCTATGGCCTAAATTCAAATCTTGGCCTGTTACTTGATAGCTGTGTGGCCTCGGACAAATCGCTCCCCTTTTCTAGAGGAGTGGATGATAATAAAATCACTCCCGTTTCCCACTCGGATACTCAAAGAAGTCTTTCCTCCTGTCTATGAGGCAAGGAATGCAACTATTATTATTCTTATTTTACAACAAAGAAAACTGAAACTCAGAAAGTTTCTGTGACTTACTGAGAGGCTAGATTGATCTCTAAGGTCCTTTCCCCTTTCTAAAAAAGGTAGTGAAAGGAGGCAGCTGGGTGGCTCAGTGGATTGAGAGTCAGGCCCAAAGACAGGAGGTCCTGGGTTCAAATCTGCCCTCAGACACATCCTTGCTGTGTGACCCTGGGCAAGTCACTTAACCCCCATTGCCTAGCCCTTACTGCTCTTCTGCCTTGGAAACAATACTTAGTATTGATTCTAAGATGGAAAGTAAGGGTTTAAAAAATAAATAAATAAAAAGGCAGTGAAGTAACAAAGCAGATAAGGGGCTGGGGCTCTAGTCAGCCAGATTTAAATTTAAATTCTACTTCAGATACTTACTAGCTATGTGACCCTTAACCTCACTTCCTTATCTGTAAAATGGGGACAATCATAGCACCTTACCTCACAGGGTAGCTGTGAGGATCAAATGAGTTAAGGTATGAAAAGTGCTTTGCAAACTTTAACATGTTAAACATTATCATTAAATGCTATGAGATCATGATTTCCCAGCCCAGGGCTCTTTGCCCCTTGGGCTCCACTTCTGCCCATCCCCTCCCCTTCTCAGGCTCCCAGGGCTCCCCACCTTCGTGGATGTCTTTGATCCTGCCCAGACCAATGACCGGCAGGTTTCAGGCCACTCCTGGCACCTTTTCTGGACTCCAAACTGCAAACTCAGACTTTGCTCCTAAAAAAAAAAAA
>NC_058130.1:93498882-93542667 GCF_016433145.1 Gracilinanus agilis
CCTGGGGCCTATTTAAAGAGAGATTAACCAGGACCTGGGAAAATGAACATGCTCTTATCTCCTGGGGGAACTGGAGGCAGCTGGTGGTCATTAGCTGTTCCCGAGTCTGTCTGGTTATTAATAGAGAGAAGTCAATGGCCCTGGAGACACCGAATCACACAGGAAGATGAGGCTAAGGAAGCTAACCTCAGAGATTGTGGAGGGGATGTGTGTGTGTATCCAAGTATGCCAGGCCTGGGAAGGGGGCCCCAGAAGGCCATCTTATCCATCCCTTTGCCTCAGAGAGTTTGACTGAGACTTCATGCATATGGTAGGCTGTAAAGATTATCTAGTCCTTATTTTTTTACAGATGAAGAAACGGGTCCAGGGATGCTAAGTGACATGCCCTAGATCAGACAGGTAGGAAGGTAGAATCAGTCATTAGAGGTAGGATTCGAACCTAGATCTTGTCATTCCAAAATCACTGGTATTTCTAGCAAACTGAAGAGTACTTCCTCTTATCTTTGCCCGTAGATCCTGATAATGGACTAAGACAGAAGAACAATGAGCTGAAAGATTCAAGCATTCAGTAGTGTCCACATTCTGTAATTGATAATAGCCACTTATTCACTTATTTACCTGTTAGGTGTCTGGGATTGTGGGAATTAGAGTTAGAAAGGGCCTTGGAGCAAATCAAATCCAACTCCCTCTTTCTACAAATGAAGAGATGGAGTCCCAGAGAGGGCAAGGGACTTGCCCAAGATCATACAGACTTTCCATGAATCCAGCACCAAATCTTTACTGAACTCCCTGTGAAGCCCTGGACTAGGTTAAGAGGAAGTATCAGGGAGAGACACACAAAAGGAAGAGACTCACCCCTTGCCACCGCAAGCTCACTGCCTAACCAGGAGACAACATGGACAAATGGAACAATGGGGGAATAACGCAGGACAGATTGACCTTAGGGCTAGAGGTTTGGTTCCAACACCTTCATTTTACAGATAGGGAAACTGAGAACATGGGGAAGGCAATGATAGGCTGATTAGATGCCTCTGAAGCTCCTTCCATCCCTAGGATCCTGCAGTTCTACAGATCAGGAGAGTCAGAGAAGGCTTTCTGGAGGAGGTGGGATGAAAGCAGGGTTTTGATGGTTGGGTAGGATTTAGAGGGAGGAAGGGAGAGGGGAAAGGCCTTCAGAGGAAAAGTGATGGTGACAATAATAAGGAACATTTACAAAGTACTTTTTATAAAGAAACACACAGCAAACTGATCCCAAGGTAGAGGAGAAGAAGTCTCCCTATTTAATAGAGTAAATAAATGACAGTCAAGGTCACCTAGCTACCCAAGATCAGAAGTGTGAGGTTCCTCCCTCTATGATCTATGTTAGGTATATGAGAAGGGCAGCTAGGTGGCACAGTGACTAGAGGAACCAAGCCTAGATTCAGGAAGACTCATCTTCTTGAGTTCAAATCTAGCCTCAGACACTAACTAGTTGTGTGACCCTAGGCAAGTTACTTAACCCTGTTTGTCACATATATATAAAATATATGTTTGTATATTTTAATATATCAGATATATTAAAATATTTTGAAATTATAATTTTAATATATCAGATATATTAATTTATTTTAATATATTAAATGTATTTACATATTTTGATATATTTGTTTTAATATGTTAAATATATTAATATGTTTTGATATATTCATTTTAATATATTAAATATATTAATGTGTTTTAATGTATTTATTTTAATGTTAAATATATTTTTAATTAAGATATAAGAAGCATGGCTAATGGTAAATGGCAAATAAAGAGCTATGCATTTGAAACTGGAGGAAAGAACTTTAGATGTCAAATTTTAAGACTTGGATTCTGCTGCTTACTACCTATGTGACCTTGGGCAAGTCACTTAACTCCTCTTCCTTCATCTGTAAATTGAGGCCTCCGTTTTCTCATCTGTAAAATGACTCAGTTAAATGACCTCTAAAGTCCCTTCCAACCCTAAAAATACGATCCTATGGCCTAAATTCAAATCTTGGCCTGTTACTTGATAGCTGTGTGGCCTCGGACAAATCGCTCCCCTTTTCTAGAGGAGTGGATGATAATAAAATCACTCCCGTTTCCCACTCGGATACTCAAAGAAGTCTTTCCTCCTGTCTATGAGGCAAGGAATGCAACTATTATTATTCTTATTTTACAACAAAGAAAACTGAAACTCAGAAAGTTTCTGTGACTTACTGAGAGGCTAGATTGATCTCTAAGGTCCTTTCCCCTTTCTAAAAAAGGTAGTGAAAGGAGGCAGCTGGGTGGCTCAGTGGATTGAGAGTCAGGCCCAAAGACAGGAGGTCCTGGGTTCAAATCTGCCCTCAGACACATCCTTGCTGTGTGACCCTGGGCAAGTCACTTAACCCCCATTGCCTAGCCCTTACTGCTCTTCTGCCTTGGAAACAATACTTAGTATTGATTCTAAGATGGAAAGTAAGGGTTTAAAAAATAAATAAATAAAAAGGCAGTGAAGTAACAAAGCAGATAAGGGGCTGGGGCTCTAGTCAGCCAGATTTAAATTTAAATTCTACTTCAGATACTTACTAGCTATGTGACCCTTAACCTCACTTCCTTATCTGTAAAATGGGGACAATCATAGCACCTTACCTCACAGGGTAGCTGTGAGGATCAAATGAGTTAAGGTATGAAAAGTGCTTTGCAAACTTTAACATGTTAAACATTATCATTAAATGCTATGAGATCATGATTTCCCAGCCCAGGGCTCTTTGCCCCTTGGGCTCCACTTCTGCCCATCCCCTCCCCTTCTCAGGCTCCCAGGGCTCCCCACCTTCGTGGATGTCTTTGATCCTGCCCAGACCAATGACCGGCAGGTTTCAGGCCACTCCTGGCACCTTTTCTGGACTCCAAACTGCAAACTCAGACTTTGCTCCTAAAAAAAAAAAAAAGGAAGAACTTGATGCGAAGTGAAGCATGAGGATCCATCGCTGGAATCTGGGCGTCACGGACTGAAGGCCTGTTTCTTCGGGGTAGCAGCTCCTCCCTTGGGCCTGAGCCAGGAGACCTTTGCTTTCTTTTTTTTTTTCCTTCTTATGAATCTTATTCAATTACAAAAATTGACCAGCACGCCAAGGCCCAGAGTCTTCTGTGCTCTCGAGATCCAAAGATCTGCCAATCCTGAGATTTCATCTACTTCCCATTGGCTCCTCCTGCCACGGTCTCCCACCCTTCTCTTCTCCTGGTCCTTCCCCCCACCACCACCCCCAGCCCCCCGACATAGTGGGCAAGGTGCACATTTTTTAGGGCTTCTTTGCAAAAGGAAAGAAAATGTGCAAATTCAGGTGTCATCCACCAGAGTGAGGCCATTAGAGTTGTGGAAGAGTGGAAAGAGGGTTGGACTTGGCAACAGGGACACCTGGGTTCAAACTCTGGCTTTGCCTCTTCCTTGGCCTGGGATCTCAGACAGATGACTTCTGCTCAGCCATAAAATGAAGAGGTTGGACTCTTCTCTAAGGTCCCTTCCAGTTCTTCCACTGCCCAGAAATGCACACACAGCCTTAGAGCAGGATTTTTGTATTGGAGGGAAGACCTTCTAAGATTCCCCTGGACAGCAAGAAGACTGAATCAATTCATACTTTAAAAAAAGTAATTGGGGGCTGCTGGGCAGCTCAGTGGATTGAGAGCCAGGTCTAGAGATGGGAAATCCTGGGTTCAAATGTGACCTCAGACATTTCCCAGCTGTGTGACCCTGGGCAAGTCACTTAACCCCCATTGTCTAGCCCTTATCACTCTTTTTTTTTTTTTAAACCCTTACCTTCTGTCCTGGAGTCAATACTGCAGTGATAAGGGCTGGGCAATGGGGGTCAAGTGACTTGCCCAGGGTCACACAGCTGGGAAGTGTCTGAGGCCAGATTTGAACCTAGGACCTCCCATCTCTAGGCCTGACTCTCAATCCAGCTGCCCCCTCTTACCACTCTTCTATCTTAGAACTAATACACAGTATTGATCCTAAGATGGAAGGTAAGGGTTTGAAAAATAAAATAAAATTAGGCTCACTGTTTGGCCTGGATCAAAACCAAAACACCAAAACAGCAGCATCATCCATGGTAATGTGTTATCAACTAAAAGCATTAGTCAAGCAAAGCTTTTAAAAGGCAAAATATTCAGAATTTTCAAATAAACTTACTTTTTAATTAAAAAATGTTTCTCTGTGGAACTGGAAAAAAATTTTTAAATAAAAAAATAAACTTTTTATGTTTGTGTCATTTTTCTGTCTAGGTGTCCTAGTCTTGTAGACCCCCAGGTACTCAACACGGGGCTCTATTGCATTGTCATCAAACATTTCTAGAAGTGCTTTGAGGGTTTGTGAAGCACTTTCAAATATTACCTCATTTGATCCTCACAATAACAAGGAAAGGTAGGTGCTACTATTGTCATCCCCATTTTACAGGTGAAAAAAACTGAGGCAAATTGAAATGAAGTGACTTGTTGAGCATCACACAGCTATTAACTGACTCCAGAGCCAGTTTTCTAGACTAAGCTCTACAGGCAGCAGCACCTGGATGCCTACCTAGTGATGACTCTGTAAATATCTGCCAGTTTGATCAATCAAAGGATCATAGATTCATAAATTTAAAGACTAAGACCCTAATTCCGCAGATCAGGAAACTAAGGCTCAGGGGAGCAACATACCTTGTAGAATCTTAAAGCTTAGAAGAACCACAGAAAGTATCTGATAACTTCTGTACCCGAGGAAGAGTCCCCTCTGTGACAGCTTCAAACAAGCTGTCCTTCAGTCTCTACCTGAAAATAGCCCTGGCCACTTCCATACAACCCTTGGTTTTAGGGAAGGGAAGGTGGTCAAGTATGAGAGCCAAAGCTGTTCTTTCTTTCTATGACACCAGCTGCTTCACAACACATGAATCAAATGTGACCTCAGACACTTCCTAATTGTGTTATCCTGTGCAAATCACTTAAATCTAGTTTGACTATCCCTTACCACTCTTCTGCCTTAGAGTAAAAACTGGCTTTAAGACAGAAGGTAAGGGAGGAAAGAAGGCCTGAAGCGAAGGAAGGAGAAAGGGAGGAAGGGAGGAAGGAAGGGGAGAAGGAGGGAAGGAAGAGGAAGGAAGGGACAGAGGGAGAGAGAGAAAGAGGGAGGGGGGAGGAAGGAAGGAAGGGAGGAAAGAAGGGATGAAAGGGTATTCTCAAAAAGAAGAAAAGGATTTGAATGGATAGTGTACAGGAAGATATTCTAGGTAGGGGACATGATTTGTAGATTGCTACCTGATGAGAAGAACCCTAATACAGGACTTTAAGTAATGCCTATAAGGTAATAATTTAATTGGGAGGAAATGGATCACAGATTTAGAATAAAAAGGGATCTTAGAAATCTTCTGGCTCAATTTTTCCATTTTACAAATGAGGAAACTGAGGCCCAGCAAGGTTAGGGTATTATTTCTACAAGAACTTGACCAGGGTCATATGGATAGTTAAATAGCAATGCTAGGATTTGAATCCAGGTCTTCTCCAAATCTAGTGTTGTTCCTAAGCCAGCTCTGATCCCTGAAGGAGAAACAATCCCCCTATTCAAGTACTTTATCCACTAGGTAGATGGGAGGGAAACCCATCCTACCCACATCGTCATGGAAAGGGATACAATGTGGGATGTTACAAGGGATGAACAATGGGTACCAACAGCCAGTCCAGCTAGAATTCAGAGGGCAGAGAGATTCCTTGTGAACCTGAGCGGTCAAGGAAGACTTATCAGAAAAGGTTGGATTTAAGTTGGACCCCAAAGGTTGCTGTGAATGCCATGAAGTAAAGAAAGAGGGGAAAAAAGAAAGAAGGGCAAGTATTTATTAAGCATCTACTATGTGCCAGGCACACATTTTACAATTATTATCTCATTTGATCCTCACAACAATCCTGGGAAATGGGGATGTTATGATTATCTCCATTTTATATTTGAGGAAACTGAGGCCGACTGTGGTGCAGTGACTTGCTCAGCTTCACACAGGTTATGAATGGCTGAGGCTAGATTTAAACTCAGATCTTCCCTCCTCCATCTGTAGTTCTTAAGTCCCCATCAATGGGCTTCCCATTCAACAAAGCAGTCATTGAACTACATTAACTCTTAGTCAAAACATTAACTAAACAAAAAGCAAAGCAGGAGTAATTATAATAAAGTATTTCCCCCAGCTAGCTGGTGCGGTAGATAGAGTTCTGGGCCTGAAGTCAGGAAGATCAGAATTCAAATCCAGTCCTAGACACTTACCCATGTGCCAAGAGTTCTGGAATGGTGGGCTTCGAAGCCCTCCCTTTTCCTTCAGAAGAATGTACACAAAGGGTCACAGAACAATCCACCCAGAGGCTCACTAATGAGCATGTTATCAATTCCAGAGTCACGCTGCATTTTTTCAGAAAGGACAGAGACCCTTAGCTTGGAATTTGCAGTATTTTTCCAGTTCTGATCCTTTGGCTAACAGATTCAAGGGAGTTTCCATCTTCCAGGCAACAGGTGATAGTACAGAGAGACACAAAGCCATTCTTTCACTAGGCTCTAAGGTTTGTTCTTAAATCTACCTTACTGGCCCAAAGCCAGATCCCATCGCTGGCTCACGGTGATTAAGCAAATCTTATTCCTGCCAGCCAAGGGTAACCAGGTAATGTACATTTGTCCAATAATCATAAAATAGTTCTGGGCTTCAGGATTTCCCAGCTATCAATTCCAAAGTTCTCCTTCCAGTCATAAGCAAAATAAAATGTTGGCGAGCAGGACACTGCTGCCGTCTTTACCCTGATTTCGTGCCTTTCTTAGTGTTTCTCAGATATACAAGGTATATTTGTCTTATTAGCAAAATTTTCAGATCTGAAAAAGTCATCTCCTATTTTGTATGTAGTTATCTATGTGATAGACACAAGTAATTCAGGGTAGGGGGTGGGAGGAGGAGGAGGAGAACTCAGTTCCTGGGAGTCATCAAGCAGAGGTTAGATAATCACTTGTTGGAATGCTGTAAATGATTCAGCTTCGGTTAGAGTTTGGGCATGTATGCCTCCCAGGTCCCTTCCAACTTTACGATTCTGTGATTCTGTAGAAGGTGGCCGGTAAATATTTGCTTAACTGAATTTGACATTCCTGCTGAGACAAATATAAAAGATGACATTTAGTAGTGATGTATACGAAGCCCTTTGCTCAGGTTCAAAAATTCAACAATGCAAGCACAAAGTAGATAGGGATCCTATTTATAGCACATGGCTAGTTAGCAAGCAGTTGATATGAAAAAGAGCCAAGGGTTTTAGTGGACTGAAGGATCAATATGAGTCATCAGAGTGATACAGTGGTCAAAACTTTAAAGCTCTCTAAGGCTGTATGAGGTGGCATTACACAGAAGCAATGATCGAAACAAAAGATGTCAAAAGATCGAATATTTGGACCTAAAAAGAACCATAGAGACTTAATTCAACTCCATTATTTTATAGATGAGAAAAACTAAGGCCTGGAAAGGTTAAATTCCTTCACTAATCCTCAAGGACATGATTTCAAGTCCCTTTAATGGTCCTGGCTATCCTTGTATAGGTTCTAACCCCAGTTCCGTCCTTAACCTACTTATACAACTTTGGAGAATTTATACTTTATCATAAAAGACCTCAGGTTCATAGATTATAGATTCATAGATGAAGAATTGGCCAGTTCTTCCAATTTCAAATGTAGCATCCTCTCCTCTGAACCACACTTGTGACATCTTTTAAGAGGAAAGTTGACAAACTTTACAGAAAGATGTCCAGGATCATTAAAGAGACTTGAAGCCATGTCACACAAGGGTCAGTGAAGGAACCCAAAAGGATCATCTAACAAAGGTAAGAAATGACCTTGGGTAACATTCTTCACTGTTCAAAGCCTAGCATCCTCCTCTGTAAAATGAATGCACACAAAGATTAGTCTTACCTATGAAAGTTTGATAGTTAAAAAAACAACTATTTGACTATTTGAAATCAATTAGACAGTCTTTACAATCCTCTCCAGTTCTGAATCCTGTGATCCTGCTATTTTCAAATATTTGAAGGACTCTAATAGGGAATAAGAATTAGACCTTTTCTGCCTAGTAGCAATGGGTAGACGCTCTAAGGAGGCAAATTTTAGTTTAATATAAGGAAAAAACTTCCTAATAACTGGAGCTATCCCAAAGTGGAATGGACTTCCTCAAGAAGTACTGGGCTTCCCATTATGGGAAAGTGTTTTCTTCAAGGAGAGATAGGATAGTCACTAGTCAGGAATGTCACGGAGGAGATTCTTGCTAAGAATCGTACCATCTATAAGTATTAATATAGCTGTTGGAATTTTTTTTTAACTCTTACCATCTATTTTAGAATCAATACTGTGACCCTTGCCCAGGGTCCTACAGCTAGGGAGTGTGTGAAGTCAAACACGAACCCAGGACCTCCTGTCTCTAGGCCTGGCTCTCCATCTACTGAGCCACCTAGATGCCTCCACTCTTGGAACTTTTCATGTGAGATCCTTATCCAATGACCAATGAGTGAATATAATACTGGAAGAACTAAAGAGTATAATCTTGACTTTTTTCTATAAATGAAATCAGATTAAAAAGTAGCCTAGAGAAAAAGAAGAAGGGTCAGTCACACATCAACCCCGAGGGTCAGACAGGAGACAGCCTGTGTGATCCCTTGCCATTTGTGCAACGTCAAGAGAACTCGAGGTAGGCCTCAGGCACCTATATGGGAGGACTTCCTGTATGGGAGGACAAGGGCAGGAGTCATAAAGGTCCAGTGGGCATGGGCGGCTTTTGATATTCTCTGTTGGAGCAGGTTAATCCCATGGATGATATCATAATCCAATTTAGTAAATAAGTGATTTCGGGGCAGAGGTGAAAAGGTTGAGGAGGGAAACAAATTTAGATAGATTTTAGATAAAGCTGGGAGAAAATTTGGCCATCAAATCCAGTTCCCTCGAGGAGTGCGAGGATAGATTTCAAGGGATCTGCAAACATGAATGGGGGGAAAAAATTACCTTTATTTTCACTAACTTTTGCTTGCCTTTGTAATCTTGTTTTATGTATTTAAATATCTGTATATATGTATATATGTGGGGTCCACCACAAAACAAAAAAACACACACAGAAGAATTCTTAAATCTCTGATCTAGACCAGTCAATTCACTTTACAGATCAGGAAACTGAGGCCCAAAGAAAGGGAAATGAGTTATCCAAAGTTTCCAGCCAATACGTGGAAGATTTGATTCCAAAGGTAGAATACTTGCCATTCGCCATGGCTGACTTCAAGGTTTCAAGCTGGGCTGATTAGAAGGGTGGCCACACCATCAACAAAGAAAGAAGTTGAATGGAGGGAACAGTTTGGGTGAGATAATGGTTTTTGTCTTGAGGTTGAGGAGCCAGTCAGTCATCCAAGACATTGCCCCTTGAACTCTCCACCCCAACTCTCCCACACAAACCCCTTTTTCAGTCCTCAGGAAGCCCCTGGGTAATTAAAGGGAAATGGAGCCACATGTGCTTCCTCTGTTTATGTTTTCCCCCAGCCCCTGGGGTCTGGTCCTGGCCAGCTGGGTTCTCCGGCTGGGGTGGGAAGAGAGGAGGGGCTGGAAAGAAGGGGGGAAACCAGAGGAAGGATGCCCTCCTGGCCCTTCTACTGAGGCCTGACGATAGGGATTGAGCAGTTCTATTCCCTCAAAGAAAAGAAATAACATGAAATGAACCCTACACTGAAAGTCAGGACTCCGGAGTTCTAATCTTGGCTTCTAGTCCCAATTTAGCCCCTTATTTTCTGCGACTTTAGACAAGTCATTTCTGGGCCCTATGACTCAGTTTCTCAATCTGTAAAATGAGGGAGAACAAGATATCTCAATGTCCCTCTGTGACTCTGTCATTCCAAAACTGGATCACAGAATTCACAGAGCTGGAAGGAACTATTGAGTCCAGAAAGCCAAGGCTCAGAGAGTAGTAATGACTTTTCAAAGTTGCACAGCACATGAATGGCATCACTCAAAGGGTCATTTGGTTTTTGTGCTATTCTATCAGCAGATTTGCACTTTGACAAGAGATAAAGTTCCAAAGAGGGAAGCAGTAGAGGATGAACTAGAAGCATCCTGATAAGCCAGGGGGCCTTCCCAGGGTCTTGTACTTCATGCACACCCAGTAGCCACTCTGCCTACAGGGATGGCCATCAATACTGCCCTGAGGATCCTCCTCCTGGCTCCGCAGTGCCCTTCCCTGGGTGAATGGCAGCCAGAAACCCCTGAAGGTGACCAACCTGTCTGACAGGCTGGCCAGGAGCTAACAGGAACTAGGCCTCCTCCCTGTCCAGACAGAGAGAACAGAAGATTTTGGAAAGACAAATATTGACCATGTTCAGGAGCTGAAATAGCCAGTTTCCGGCTTCTTGGCCCCTCCCTGCCTCACCAGCCTTAGCTCAGATGAAACAGAAGGCCCCGAAGTCAGAGGTGGCAGAAAGCCAGCCACCCCTGGTGGGGGTAGGCGAAAGGTAGTGCTTCTTTCCCATGCAACAGGTGTCAAAGTCCTCATTGCAGGTGCTTAACTCCTGAGGAGAAGGAAGAAGCTGGGGTGGCTTTCAAACCACAGCTACAGGATCTGTCCTCATCAACCCTTGAACATGGAAGGTCCTAATGCATTTATACCCTTGATCTCGCCTTCATCCATGAGTGCTCCTCTTCCATGTTCATAAACTCTGCAATTCCCTAATCTGACCATAGTCTATTATCATTCTACCTCTCCTCTGCCTTGTAACCCCAATGCCTCTTCTTCATCCACATCATCACCTCCAACCCCTCAGCCCCTTGGTTCTCTCCTAAAACTTCTCTCCCGGACTAAGCTGCTCTCCTTCTTGACTCATCTTGACCCTTTGGTGAACCAGAACAGTTCTATACCTCCTTCTTTTTTTAAATTTTTTTTATTTAGAATATTTTCCCATGGTTACATGATCCATGTTCTTTTCCTCTCCCCAAACCTCTGTTCCCCCCCCCCATAGCCGACACACAGTTCCACTGGGTTTTACTTGTATCATTGATCAAGACCTATTTCCATATTATTGATATTTGCACTAGGGTGATTGATTAGCATCTAAATCCCCAATAATATCTCCATCAACCCATGTGTTCAAGCAGTTGTTTTTATCTCGTGTTTCTCCTCCCACAGTTCTTCCTCTGAATGAGGCTAGTTTTTTTTCTCATAAATCCCTCAGCCTTGCTCTGGATTCTCGAATTGCTGCTAGTAGAGAAGGCTGTTGTGTTTGATTGTACCACAATGTATCAGTCTCTGTGAACAATGTTTTCCTGGTTCTGCTCCTTTCTCTCTGCATCCATTCCTGGAGGTCGTTCCAGTTCACATGGAATTCCTCCAATTCATTATTCCTTTCAGCACAATAGTATTCCATCACCAACAGATACCACAATTTGTTCAGCCATTCCCCAATTGAAGGACATTCCCTCATTTTCCATTTTTTCCACCACAAAGAGCACAGCTATAAATATTTTTGTACAAGTCTTTTTCCTTATGATCTCTTTGGGGTATAAACCCAGCAGTGGTATGGCTGGATCAAAGGGCAGACAGTCTTTTATAGCCCTTTGAGAATAGTTCCAAATTGCCATCTAGAATGCTTGAATCAATTTACCACCTTCTTCTTAAGTCCCTTGCTATCTTTAGCTTATCAGCAATCTTTCCCTTACAAATTTTGGCCTTGCCACTGCCTTTGTTCCTACCCCTGCTACTGAACAAAGCTGGAGAAAATCATGGAACCATGATGACTACTAGGTCTATGAGAAATTTGTTACATAACCCCAACTGGACCCTCACTGCTGAAAGGTAATTCTTTTCTACCCTCTAATGAACTGTCCCACTCACCAAAATGGCTTTTCCACATTTTTTCACCCTGCCTCAAACTTCCCATAGTCCTGCCTCCCTATACTCTATTGGCTAATAATCCTGCCTCAGATTTCACCAAAAGATGAGCCTCCTCTTCTGCTCTCCTCCTTCATGTCACATCACTCGGATGCCTTCTGCCATCATCTCCTTCAACCTTGACACACATGATGAGATGGTCCGGCTCCTTGCCAAAGCAAACTCCTCTACATGCACAAATGATACTATCCCATCCTGTTTTCTCCAACAGATTGCTTCCTCTATCAACTCCACACTCTCACTTATCTTCAATCTCTCCATGACTCTGCTTTTCTACTGCCTCCAAGCTTGTCCATTTCTCCCTCATCTTCAAAAACCCTCCACCCATTCCCAGCATGAGCTCTTTTCCTTTTCACGGTTAAACTCCTTGAGAAACTCATCTACAGAAGGTGTCTCTACTTACTTGCCTGGCATGCCCAGTTCTTTTAAGATGGGGGCACTTATTGTGCCCTTCCAAATGGATGGGCAATCTTTTGATTGGCTCTCATAACTGAATCAGGCATCTTTAAAACTGGCATGACTGAGACAGTTATCTCTTCTCTCATAGTGCTCCTCTTCTCTTCTAAACCCTCCTTCCTGCTAAGGTCCAGTGTGGACAGACACCATAAATAGAAGTGTAAAGGGAAAGTGAAAAGGGAAGAACTTTCCCTCTTTCTCTTTTTCCTCAGTTCAGAGAAATGGGTCTAGGGCATTTATTTCCATTCTGTACCATTTGTCCTCAGTTTGGGGGAATTTATTTCTGTGTTGTCATTTGTGCTCAACTTCCAGTGCTGCTGGTGATCCCCACCAGCAGGATTCTAGGTAGGATGGGATGGTCAGCCATCCAGCAGAGAAGTTGGGAGAAGCCAGAGTGGGCAGGATAGGAGTCTAAGGCAGACTTTAGACTTCGAACTGTGACTGTGTCCTCTCTAAGAACAGAGCTAAATAGTGAATTTAATCCCCTTCCCCTCTTCAGAGACTGAGGTGGTACGGGGAATGGATGGGGAGAGAGGGATTATGCCTCCTACAGTGTCGTAGAATAAATCTGTATATATGTAATTATATCTTTTGAAGTAAATATTCTTTTGTAAAAGCTAATGTGAGAGGGCAGCTGGGTGACTCAGTGGATTGAGAGCCAGGCCCGGAGATGAGAGCTCCTGGGTTCATATCTGACCTCAGATACTTCCTAGCTTTGTGGCTCTGGGTGAGTCACTGAACCCCCATTGCCTAGCCCTTACCACTCTTCTGCCTTTGGACCAATACACAGTATTGATTCTAAAACAGAAGGTAAGGGTTTAAAAAAAAAAAGCTAATTTGGCTGTTAGTAACTACATAGAACTGGGGTGGGGGGAATACTCCCACAATGAGGGGAACCATCAGTGGGGGATAGAGTCATTGGTAAAGAGCCTACACACTCCCAATCATTCTTAAGGGGACTGGAAGCCCCTGGGAGAGAGATAAAGATTTAACATTCCTTGTCTTCAGATAGTGGAGGCCAAGACAGTGGTATACACTAGTGCCTTCCCTCTTTTGATTAACTCCAATTTAACTCACATAGGTCTTGTCTGTACATAGAGGTGTACATGTTTGCATCCTCCCATTAGACTGAGTTCCTTGACGACAAGTACTATCTATTGTTTTATTCTGAATCCTCAGTGCTTAGCACAGTGCCTGGCTCATAGGAGGTGTTTAACAAATGTTTGTTGACTGATTTTTGACTCTTTTTTTCCCTTACTACTCACAGAAAGTATCATGCACATTTTAACAGCATTTTTAAACATATCAGACATGTTTGTGAAAAGAGTTTTGTTTTCTCAAGGGGACTGGGGAGAGAATGGTGGTAGAGAAAGAAGACAGATTTTCAATTAAAAAATTTTAACTAAAAAAAGTCATTATTATTACCTACTCAGCTGCAAACTCTTGTCAACTCTATCTTCTCCCTCTATAACAATGATGGTGAACCTATGGCACATGCCAAAAAAAGCATGAAGAGCCCTTTCTGTGGGTACACCTGATGTCACCCGCCAGAGAACATGGGGTGGAACTGTTTCCCTCCCCCTCTCCATGCACCTGAGGACATTCCTCACATCCCCCGCCCCTCTGCCCAGTAGCCCAATGGGATCGCTTCCTCCCTCCCCTGTCTAGGGTGAGGGAGCAGGGGTGGAGGGAGGCGAGGCACTCAAGTCTCTGGAGGGTGCGGTAGGGGTGGGGCCCTGCACTTCATCCCTAAAAAGTTCGCCATCACTGCTCTATAACATCTCTTGCATCTCTTCCCTTCTCTCCTTTCCAAGCAACATCACTCTTAATTCAGGACCCCCCCCCCATTTCTCATCTGGCTGATTATGATAACCCCCTATGAGGTCTCCCTGATTCTGGTTGCTCTCCCTCTAATACATCCTGCATTATGCCCAACAATCAGGCCAAGTCTTCAGCTTCAGCATAAGGATTAGAGCACAGGAGTTAGAGTCAGAAAAATCTGAGTTTCAATCCTACCTTGGACACTCATTAACTGTGTTACCATGGACATGTCATCTAACATCTCTGTGCCTCAGTTTATTCATCTGTAAAATGGAGATAACAATTACCTCATAAGGTTGTTGTGAGGGATAACATGAAAACCTTAAAGCTCTATATAAACACTAGCTATTAGTATTACTAAAATAGTTTTCAAGCCACTTCCCTGTTTAAAAAAAAAAATCCCAGCTGTGTGACCCTGGGCAAGTCACTTGACCTCCACTGCTACCCTTACCACTCTTCTGCCTTGGAGCCAATACACAGCATTGACTCCGAGATGGAAGGTGAGGGTTTCTTAAAAAAAAAAAAAAATCTTCCCTAAAAGAAGTCAAAATGCATCCATTAAAGCCCTTTATCACCTGGTCTGACCCTGTCTGTCCCACCTTTCTCTCTCCCATACCTGCCTTCCACTCATCTCTTCATTCTCCTCCCAACCTGTCAGGCCCCATTCTCTCAGGAAGTTCCCTCTTCCTCTCTGCCCATCCACATCCTCCCCACTCTTGGAGGCCTAGCTGAAGTGGAATCTTTCAAACAGCCTTCACTGGCCATCCCACCCTCTGGCTCTCTCCCTTCACTGACCTCTCGTTCTTGGCCAGCCCAGAAGCACACGCTGCCCTGTCTTGTCCTGTCCTGCTCCAAGCACAGAAGTCTTGTCTCCCCAGAAAGACTAGGACCAGCTTGAGAGCAGGCATCGTCTCCTCCTACCTCTACGGCCCAGGCATCACCCACGAAAGATGGGCCAAGTTCATTGACTTTCAGAGTTTTCTGTTCTTTGATTCGCACTTCTTGAGCCATCTGGGGTTAGTTTTGCCGACAACCTACACACCCCTCAGACTATGTGGGCCTGACAATGCGATGGGGCCTGAGGGAAAGCCGCTCATCCATGGGCTTCTCCTGAATTTTTGGCACCAGACTTGTGACTTCATTAGTGGCTACCCCACTGAGGAAATTCTGCCAATGCAGATGGCACTTGCTTTGCAATTTGTCATCTCGGAGAGTTGTCTGGGGCAATTTATGATTAATTCAGAATGTGTCCATGGCAGGATTTGAACTCAGCTCTTCCTAATTCTGAAGTCAGTTCTCTATCCTGCCTCCCTTACTTATCTGTAAGGGCCTTACTTATCTATAAAATCTGCCCTGCAATGCAAATGGTGCTTCAGGAAGCCCTTTCAAAGTCTTCTAAAGAGAAATAACAAGCACTATTAACGGAGGTCGAAGGTGGAGCAGAGGCTATAGATTCGGCAGGGAATGAGGGGACCAGCTCACCTAGGAGGTCTGAGGTACAACTAAGACTTCACATTGATGGGTCTCTGTTCTGTTCCAAGTTGTCTTCAATTTGGAGGGCAACAGAAGAGAGTAATGGTGGCAGGGGAGGATTGGGAAACGGGAGATGGAGATCATTAGTTCTAGCTGTGCTCTAGGTGCCTGGCCTTGGGCAGGTCATGACCCCACGCTTTTTGTTTTTCTCTTAAGAGGGTTGCCTCTTCTGTAAAATAAAGGGATTGGACCAGATGAGCCCCAAGATCTCTTATGGAACCTAAAATCCCACCGATGCCTTCCGAGTTATTTTGCTTAAAGTCTTTGCCTTTTTTCTGAGAATTTCTCAGAGGTAATAAATATGAAGTTGTTTGGACACCTGGAATTTGGAAAATGTGTTTCTAGTACACCTACGAGGAAATAAGGAATGCGTCTGAAGGTGTTGGAACATTCCTTTAGTTTTAGGGCCTTCCATCAGTTATGGCAAGAAAAAGCATTATGAATTAAAATGTGGTTCTCCTGGTCATTGCCCCTGACCTGGCAGTAGCTGGCGCACTGCTGCCTTCTGGTGGTCACCCAGTGGTCTAGCCTAGAACTGTGGAACCTCCCGTTGGGGACTTCAGAGAACATCTAGTCCAGGAATTTTTCACCTTTTTTGTGAACCCCTTTTGGCAGTGTGATGAAGCCTCTGGACTCTTCAGAATAATGTTTTTATGAGTATAAAATAAAATACACAGGATCAAAAATAAAACGAATACTTTGAAAGGTACCAAATTATTATTTTTTGGTAGCCCTTACCTTGTCTGAGAACTTATATTAAGTATTGGTTCCAAGACAGAGGACAGCTCAACAAGCAACAGTCTTGTCTAGTCTTGTCCTGTCTTCCTTCCTTCCTTCCATCTCTTTTCAAAACCCTTACCTTCTATCTTGGGATCGGTACTATGTATTGGTTCCAAGGCAGAAGAGTGGTAAGGGCTAGGCAATGGCGGTTAAGTGACTTAGTCAAGTACACAGCTGGGAAGTGTCTGAGGCCACATTTGAACCCAGGGCCTCCCATCTCTGGGCCTGGCTCTCTATCTACTAAGCCAACTAGCTACCTCCAACATTATTAAACCCAAGTTCATAGACAGGAGGTTAAGAATCTCCTTATTCTAGTCTGACTTCCTAGGGGAGTTATTTACTCTGGTCTATAACATACTCCACTTGCAGTACAAAAACCAGTTCACAATGTTGCAAGGCAGCCTTTCGTGCATAGCTCTCATGTAAAGCTCTCCCTTATTCTGAGCTGAAATCTATCTCCTATCACTTTTCTCCATTGTTGCATTCCAAATAAAGATGTAGCTCTAAGGTCCCTTGCATTTCTTTCTTTCCTTCCTTTTGTGGTTGTCTCACAAGAGTACAAAGGGAAGAGAGTGAAGCCAGAAGAGGGGTGATGGAAGTTGTAAGAGGGCAGAACTGGAAAGCCCCAGGATTTGAAGGGGCCGCTAGCCAGCCAACAATCATAGATTAAATACCTGATATGTACAGGCAGCTAGGTGGTACCGTGGATAGAGTTCTGGGCCTGAAGTCAGGAAGATTCCTCTTCCCGAGTTAGATCCAGCCTCACACTTACTAGCTTTGTGGCCCTGTTCAAATCACCTGTTTGCCTCAGTTTCCTTATCTGGAAAATGAGTTGGAGAAGAAAATGGCAGATGACTCCAGTATCTTTGCCAAGAAATGGAACCATGAAAAGTCGGACACAATAAAAAATGTGTACCAGGCCCTATGCTAAATGTTAGTTATTCAAAGAAAGGCAATGTAATTCCTGCCCTCAACAAGCTCTCATTTTAACAGGGGAGACAGCATGTACGTTCAAAATCTATATGGATGGAAGGTGTTCTCAGAGAGAAGACACTAGCATCAAAAGGAACCTGGAAGGGATTCTTAAAGAAAGTAGGATTTCAGCCAGGAAGTAGAGGTGGGAGAAGACTATAACCCAGGTGTCAAACTTATTGGAAAGGAGGGGAATGAGGCTGCTCCTTCAGCCCCCCAAGGGCTCCATGGAAGTGCCTAACTCTGCAGCCACTTTAGGCTCTGTCCCTACAGGAGTCTCCCAGGTGAGTCCTAGTTTCTCAGTTTGCTTCCCCAGGGCAAGCAATAGGTAAAGATCCTTGGAAAGCCCCCACTTACCCCTAAATAGAATAGGTAAAGGAAAGTGGGCCCTGATTCAGTTAAATGAACATCTCTTAGACACCAGTTCTGTTGGGGGAAGGAGAGGATCTGTGCTCTGGGATGGGTCTTTTCACAGGGCTCATTTATAGATAACATCACTGTCTTTCTGCCACAAACCCCATGGTTGGAGCTAAAGGGGCCCCTATCAATCCAATTTACTGCTGGGATTTTATAGATGAGAAAACTGATCCCCAAGGTTAACTGGTTTCCCCAGTCACCCAGTAAATAATAGAGCAGGGATTCAACAAGTTCTCTAACACAGTGGTGAAGAGTACATCTTGAATGGAATTATCTGAGTTTTGATTCTCCCTGGCTACCATTTATTTATATGGCTTTGGACAAATCACCAAAGCTCAAGGTCTCAGTTTTCCCTTATGTAAACAAGAAAGGGTTTGAACAAGACCAGAAAGATTATTGTTGGAGCAGCTAGGTGGCTCAGTGGTTTGAGAGCCAGGCCTAGAAATGGGAGGTCCTGGGTTCAAATCTGGCCTCAAACTTTCTTATTAGCTGGGCGACTCTGGGGAAGTCACTTAACCCCCATTCCCTAGCCCTTACCACTCTTCTGCCTTGGAACCAATACACAGTATTGATTCTAAGATAACAGGTAAGGGTTTTGAGAAGGAAGGAAGAAAGGAAGGAAGGAAGGAGGGAAGGAAGGAAGGAGGGAAGGAAAGAAGGAAACAAAAGAAGGAAGGAAAGAAGGAAGGAAGAATAAAGGCTAAAATGTAGCATCGATTCTAAAACACTGACCACCGTAGCAGTGTGGTGATACAAGGATGATTCTAAAACACTGACCACTGTAGCAGTGTGGTGATACAAGGATGGCCTCAGGGAATGAGCAGTGAACTAGCAGTAGAAGCTATTTGCCCCAACATGGCCTGGCCCCAGGCCACAACGCTTTGCTATTTTTATCAGTTTCCCAGTCTTTCCATGTCTCTCTAGCTGGCAGTGATCACATTCTCATTAGAATGATCTTTAGTCAGAATGACAGAACACAAATGACTGACAGGGAAATTGAAATGGAAATAAAACACCTAGATCTGCTCTCCACATTATTCTCAAAAGGTTCTCTTACCAGGAGAGCTGTTCAAAAGAGAATTCCCCATCATCCTTAGTTTTCCAATGGAGATGGTGGATCCTTTTAGGGATTTTGGAGATTTCAACTTGGGTTTGAAATCAGATACTCTCTGAGGTTCCTTATAGCTCTGAGATCCTGCGATTTTCTGAATAAGGAGATGCAGTTTCTAATCCCAGATCCACCATTAACTTGCTATATTATTTTGCTTTAATTTCACCAGTAAAATGGAGACTAAAGAAGCTCAAAAGTCTCTTCCCATATTGTAAGTCTGGAGTTGTGAAAGCTATTGAGGTGGCCATCCTTAGTTATCTTCTTTTTCTTTTCCCTCCATAATCTGCTATACGCCAGAAAACATTGGATCTGAGTAAGACCAGGGTGGTATTTACCCTCCCTGGGCCTAACCTTCCTTACTTATAAAATGTAAAAGTTGGACAAATAATCTCTAAGACCCCTTAGAGCTCACATGCCTATGATTTCATACATATCATCTTATCGAGTTTGTTTAAAATGTATTTTCATTAAGAGGAAGTAATGTTCTGGGGAGGGCCAAAGACTAGAAATTCTGGCTAGTCTTTAGGATAACTCTTTTGGCTGCCTCAAGACCTTTTCCATTTTGCAAATGTTTTAGGGCAATGAACATGCTGAAGACCTAACCTTTACATCAGTAGAAATGTTATTGCATTTAAGCTCTTTTGGCTGAGTAGATAAAGACAAGTGGGCCCAGTGATGGCCTTGATGATCACAGTGGTGGCATATAAATTCCTCACTGACAAATAGGGTCTACAAATATGGGTCCTTAATCCAATTTTTACAAAAATTTTTCATTTCTTTTCCCAACTCTTAATCATCTCCATCTGCTCTATGTACATGTATAGAAAGCCAAGGGAAACACTTTAGATTTGATGGACAAGTTCAATGATCGTAGTTCAAGTGCACTGTTTCAAATGTACCCATCATTTCCGAAAATAGAAAATCTTTGGTGTTAAAAGAAATTCAGAAATCTGAGTGTTCGCAGACCCTAGTTCTAAAAATGAAATCAAACACATACAATGGTTTTTAAAGTACAAAGTCAGATTAGGTTTATATTCAGCATATTAGCAAAAATAAAATACATAAAGCATTACTCCAGAATGAGATTGTTTCCTTCAAGATAACTACTTCATAAGGGGGCAAAAAAATGTTGAGAAAGCAACCCAAGATTCAAAGAAAAACAAGTCAGATATATCAAGTCACAAGTTTATGCTGAATCCATTCTGTACCTGAAACTAAAAAGAACAGAGAAATAACCTCTTTAGAAAAAACAAACCAACCTTTGCTGTCAGATGGACTTTCTAATGCTGGTCCTTTCCAGATTCTCCTTATAAGCCATCTTTAGGTAGATTTGCTGCCAAACCCTATCTCTCTGGCAAGAGACTTTTCACATATCATATTTTCAAGTGGATGCTTATATTTTTAAAAGCTCATCAAAATGTTCTACTTTTGTCAAAGAATGTTATTTTAGAGGATTTGGTCTTGTAAGCTTTGGGGGAAAATTAACGAAGAAACAGTTTTCCCTGCAAGAGATTTAACAAGTTAAAACACAAACATTTTCCAAAATGCTAATTTAGGGGGTTTTCTCCTCTTTTCTGCAACAGGCAGCAATTGTGGACATTTTAAATTGACAAAGATGTTTTCTATACTTTTTAAAAATGTCTTAACTGGAAGATCCTTTCTCTGCTACAGAGTGGTCACTTTTATAACCTTGGGATATTCACTTAATCACTTTACCAATTAGTTTATTAGATTTTTTTAAAGATCGAAAAGCCTTCCTAACACAAAGTCCTAAGAAAACGTGGGGATGTCAAATATTGGATTTATCTGAAATCTAAATAGCATAAGTTCAGCAAAGGAGGAAAACAACACTGAACTTGGTAGTTAGAAGGCATAGTCTCAAATACATATTCTTATCCTTTATCACTCTTATCAGTTATATTACTTTGGTGTTCTCATCTGAAAAAAGATTGTCATATTTCCACTGTTTACACTTCACAAAGCTACTTCAAGGGAAACACTCTGTGAACCTTACAATGGAATCAAAATGTAAACTATTGTTATAGGAAGCCTTAGAGGATAGGAAGTAACCATTAGGGCAACTTTTCTCTTACATTAGCTCATTCTCTTCTTTCAGAGCATTTAGCTTTGTGAGAAAAGTAGGGGTACCATGCCCAAATGTCCATCATGATTTCTTTGACATAGAGGAGTAAGAGAGAAGCTTGTAAATAAAATCTACACATTTGGAGCAAATTCTCCACTCATCAGGATGCTTAAAGAAGGAGAATATCTTTTATTTTAACCTTTGTTGAAAAACCTTACTAAAATATAAATCCACTCTTCTTAGTACCACACCCTCAGCATATGATTTACTCTAAGAAGCCTGTGACATTTACTGCCACCGCCTACGTGTATGACACTTTATGTATTCTGCAAAGCATTTTCACATTTTTCAAAATTTTTATTTTAAAATAGTCCCATACAAGTACCATCATCTCTAGTTCCTAGACAAGAAGAGTCTGTTTCCTCATCTGTCAAATGAAGGCATTGGTCTAGACATTCTCTAAGGCTTTGCTTAGTCCTGAAGACATTCTATGTCTTGAGAGTCCCTCCCAGGGATGACAATTTGAGGTTTGGCAATCCATGGTCACTGTCCATGTAGAGAACTAAGAGACTAGGCTTGCTCCAAAACCTCACCCTTAACCATCCTCTGGAAGTCTACAGGATCAGATTCAGAGCTGGAAAGCACTTTAGAAGCCATTCAATTCAATCCCTTCGTTCTAGAAACAAGGAAATTGAAGTAAGATTATACAGGAAAGTGATAGAGCTGGGATTTGAACCTAGGTCTTCTGGCCCCCCAAAAAAGCATTCTTTTCACTACACTAATCCTTCCTCACTCTTTTTTTTGTGGTGGGGGTGGGGATATTAAACTAAGAATGCCCTGATTTTTTATTGCCACTAAAATTCTAAGGTGGAGGAAATGATCCCATTAATTAAGGTTAGTGCCTAAGGTACTATTAGTTCAAATGGGGTCCACTCCCAGAATTTAAGGTCTAAATAAAACAAAACAAAAAACACACTGGATCCCATGACTCCTTCAAGAATCTGGTTTTTCATATTTAAATGTTTCCCTTTTTTTTCTTTTTTCCTCACATTCATAAAAATAGATGAACCTTGCATGTTTTATGCTGTTTTCAAATATGGATTTTGTCTACCATCTTCACAGGAATCAGTTTTAGAATCTTTAAATTTTTATTTTTTTCACTAAACAAAATTGTGCTAGTTTAATTCACCTAAAATGTAGCTACGGACGATTCTCTGTTGTATTTCAACTGTGTGACATTTTTCCTGCGCTCCCAACAGAAGTCTGCCACCATGTTTTGTTATGTGGGTAATTTGAGGAAAGGTATGTGGTATAAGGGAATTTGAAAGGAGGATGTTGGAGACTTGCTAAGTGGGTAATCTCGGTTACAGGTAGGCTGGGATTAAAGGAGATTCAGGGTATAATAGGACTGAAGTCAGGAGTATAACACAGAAGGGAAATAGAGATCTTCAGGGAGAAGAGAAATTAAACTAAACAGACAAACACAGCAGGCTTACAGACTGGGACTTAGACTCAAACACAAGCTGAGGGAAATAGACTAGACTGAAATTAACATAAAGGCTTTAGTTAATTTCACAGGAAGGGACTTGTTTTGAAGTAACACCTTCCTTCAAGATGGATGCCCCGGCTTCCCTCTAAGCCCAGAGTATGTTGTTTATTTCCCTCTTCTTTCCTCTTGATAACTAACAGACAAATTATACTAATAGGGCTGTTGAAACACAAAAGGGTTTATTTTCTTTGAAGGATATTTGTTAGGAAGGTGGATCAAAGGAAAGCCCTATCAGTTGTCTCAGGAACCTCAGGTGGGGGAAGGAAGCAAAGATGGAGTCTGAGTAAGGACCTGCCTTTAAACTCAGCTTTACAAAGTGCTATTGCTATCTAAAGGGAATAAATGATGACTGACTAACTATAACTAATGCTGTCAATTAGGTAACCCTTCACAGATTTAACTCCTCTCTAATTACTCTCCTTATTAACTCCACAGACATGTAAGGTAAGGGAGGGAAAGCAGGGATGGTATTAGGAAAGGAAGATATAAAGGGTTTATCTAAAATAATAATTTCTTAAGTAAATATGTCAAAGCTAGGCTAAATTTCAATATTAAAGCTAGGTAATCAAGGCAGCTCGGCTGATTGACAACCTCCCTCCACGGAAGATCCAGCCAACTGCCTCTTCCTCAAGATTCCAAACCCCTAACAGCTTTTGGAACTCAGCCAAAGCTAGAAAAAACTATATTATCCCAATTCTGTATACTACAGTTTGGACTCTACTTGCCCTGGTATTGTTTTTCCAGTATAGAGATTTCTGTGCTCACCACTAATAGCACTCAAGTTTTCCAGGAAGAAGTCAAAATATAAATCCAAGGGTTTTTTTTGTTTTGTTTTGTTTTGAAAAACCCTTACCTTCTGTCTTGAAGAGTGGTAAAGGCTAGGCAATGGGGGTCAGGTGACTTGCCCAGGGTCACACAGCTGGGAAGTGTTTGAGGCAAGATTTGAACCTAGGACCTCCAACCTGTAGGCCTAGCTCTCAATCCACTGAGCCACCCAGCTGCCCCATCAATCCAAGGTTCTTAAGTGACATTCCTTCCAAAACCTTTAAAAAGTCATTGACAACAATCAGGAAAGTCACTTCAAAAAGTGGTTCTGCACCTAGTTGGTCTCCTACTTTATCATGCTGAGCCATCATTATAATCTAAGTACTCAAGTTCATCTTCTGTATCCAAATTCCTTGGTAGCTTAACAAAGTTTTTGTTCCTTTTTTTAGAAGGATTCTGTGTAGCTCCTTTAACTTCATTCAGCTGTCCTTTAAAATGCTCCCCTTTCATCATTCCCCTTATTTGAGGTCCCAATAAATGTCTCTTTGATTTTCATTTCATGGACTCTTGGAAATGTATTTTTAGGTAAAAAATTAAATCTGAACAATTATCTTGACAAAACCTCATTAAACTAAACTTATAATATGCATCAGCAATAAGAAAAACATTTTGACTAATGGCTAAATTTTTTCTTTCCTGAAGTCAGTTCTTTGAAGCCAATGTTTTTCAAATGGTATTCTCTCTCCACTATCCTGCTCACAACTAACACAACAGTTATTTGGTAGATTCAAGTTATAATTGTAGTAAGAGAAAAATCCCTTTGAGATTCCTAGAGACATGCCAATACTTTCCCTATGCAGTGCTTCTCCAGAGAAATGTCCAGTTTTGAACATGATTTAGTGCCCTTGTGCAGGAGAGTCTAGCTTTTTAGCTCCAAAGTTTAGCTTTATTTTTCTAATGAGTTAAGATCCTCAACAAGGAAGGTCATTTAGGTCTTCCTGAATTAATAGAGGGTGGTGGAAAAGTTACTTCCAAAAGGAGAACAAGCTGCTTACTGAGCTTCTACACCTTGGCAAGCTGAGTCTCATCATTACATTCCAGTCCATCATCTTCCTCCAAATTCCAACTCTCTGATGGTTCTGGTACAAACAGATCATTACCGTGTAAATTAGGCCTTGAGAGCTAATGGTAGTTTTGGATGGTACATAGTTTATGTTTGGATTTGGAGATAATCCTTGATTTATCGAATAAGTGAAAAATAGCAACCCACTGAGCAATCTTTTTGTTCTCCCAAATCATAGCCTTGGTAAGGGGATCAAGTCTTGTCTAGATCACCAACCAGTCAAATCTATATGTTTTCCTGACCAGAGAAGTAAAGTTTTATCTCTAACATTTAAAAGTTAGTTCACCCCACATTTAAAAATCATTCAGACAACTGACATACTTATGAAACATAATAGAAAATTTAAAAACAAACCCATCCCTACAAAATATAAATATTTGAGAAAACAGGATTAGAAACAATAGTGATGCTTATCAAGTGACAGTGAACACGTAATTGCCAGAACAATCTGCCATATCTTAAGAACACGCCCCAACTTCCCAATACACCTCCACTGTCCCCTCAATCAAACCACACTTTATTACTCCCTCATGTTGCAGATTTCTATCAAAATTCACCTTACTTGATCACAGTGGGCATCCCATTGGCATGTTTTGAACTAATATCAAAAAATATACATAAAACATCAAGAAATGTTCATGTGACAAAATATGTGTTGAACAGCAGAATAAATGTAAAACGGATAAAGTTATTAGCTACCTACTAAACTAACTTATACTAAGAGATGATATTTGGTTGAGATGTTGATGAGACTTCCCAAAACTATGTTGGGGAGATACCCCTCTGAAGAATAAATAAGGTAAAATAAACTAGAACCTGTTCAAGTTCATAGTAACACTGAAGATAATGCTGGCCCAAGAGAAAGGTCTAGACAGAATCTAGAAAAAAGGAAAACCAAGTTCTTTTATTTCTGATCCAGAACTCACCAAAGAAAAAGTATCCTAACCAACCAGCATAAGTATTCAGTCTATAGTGTAGTAGAGCCCTATAAAGAGAATTTTTCCAATTATTAGAATTTGTGGATAATATCCTTTACATCTTCTGTCTCTTCATTCTAGATCTAACTAGTCATGTCATGTTCTATTAACTTGGTTTTCAGAGTAGGGTTTCCATAAAGGAATAATAGATTCCACTAAACTAATAAATTTAATCACTTAGCCTCTTCAAAGTGGCTTCCTATGGTAAATTAATAAATTTATATTCTGGTTTATAATTCAGTCATCTTGTATGAATTTAGTTAATATGACCGAGTTGGAGGGTGGGGAACAGGGAAAATGATGAGGGGGATGATGACATTAAGAGTTCCTAAGCCCATAGAGCTCAACAGCGGACTGTAGAGCTCGTTCTGGCCCTATGAGGGTGCTGCCCCAATTGGACAACCAAACAGCTTCACTCCAACGACTTTTATTTGTTTTAACAGGTGGATTTCAGATACACAAAGTTTTACAAACTGTTCTGTACCTATTTGACTTTAATTCATCTCTCTTCATTCTTCTTTTCCATTGCATCTCTTCTCAATCAATATTATACAATGTTCCTGAGTAGTTCCTGGCCAACTAGAGCATATCTAGCAAGCAATTCCTGAACTATTGCACCCAAGTGCTTATTAACATATTAATAAGTGCTTAATAGATTATTTTCCAATCATTCAGAGCTATCTCAGTGTGCTTACCAAATAGAATGGTAGGGAATTTTTGTAAAAAATGATTAGGTGACATATTAGCCTTACATATGGTACAAATAATTGCAAAGAGGTATTTGTTTACCTAAAACTTCTTTAACTAATTTTCTCACCATCATGTGGGTCCAAATGTTTAAAAAAAATGAATGAAGCCCTAAACACTAGAAAAGATTATATTTTACCTCATGCCAGAGGAGCATTAAAAACAAATTTGAAGGGTAGTTAGGTGGCTCATTATATAGAAATGCAGGCCAGGAGATGGGAGGCCCTGGTTCAAATATGGCCTCAGACACTTTCTAGCTATGTGACCTTGGGCAAGTCACTTAACCCCCATTGCCTTACTTTTCTGCCTTGGAAATGATACTAAATATCAATTCTAAGACAGCAAATAAAGGTTTAAAAATAATAAATTTGGGTAATAATCAGCACTGGAAAGTTTAAAATTAGATCTCCAAAAAATCTAATTAGTTTGTGTTTTGTAAATGGCAATTACAGCTCAAATTCATAATTTATTCTGGAGACCATTATAAAGGAAATACTGTTAAACTATCAAAAGAACCTTTTAAAAACATCTGTCATCAGGGGAAGTTAGGTGGCTCAGTCGATAGAGACCCAGGCCTGGGTTCAAATGTGGCCTCAGACACTTCCTAGCTGTATGACCCCGGGGGCAAGTCATTTAACCCTAACTGCCTAGCCCTTATGCTCTTCTGCCTTGGAACTGATACTTAGTATTGATTCTAAGATAGAAGGTTAAAAAAAATGTCTGCCATCACATTTTGGCTAATTCAAGAGTTAAAATAAGAAATAGTAGTTCTATGGCAAGCACCCAATTTCCAAAACTAGGATCTCCACCTCTAGCAAATGACTGTAGAGCACAACAATAACCCAGACATTCTTTCAGTTCTGATTCTATTATTCTAATCTAATTCTGTTACTGGATGATATTTTACAAACATGTTCCTGAATCCTGCTCAGGAGATGAGGCCTGGAGTCATTAGACCTGGATTCACATCCAGGCTCCAACACTTCCTAGTTGTGTGAACCTGGGCAAATCATTTCATCATACTGTGTCTCAGGGTCTCAGTAAAATGAAGGGTTTGGGCCTGATGGCATCAAATCTCAATCTATAATCCTATGATTTGTAAATCAGGATAATAATCCTTGCACTGTGCCCCTCACAGGGTTGATGGAAGGAAAGGACTTTGTAAACTTTGAAGCATTATAGAAACGTTAAGTCCTTGTTACTATTCCAAATAAAAGGACAAATGGAATGGAAGAGACTTCTCTCTGCTCTGTATCCACCTGGAACATGTAGGGCACACCCAAAGTTCTCTTCTTCTCTTCCACTGCATCTGTTATGATGAAGTCTGGACCTTCAGTTCTTCTGTCCAGTTTAGTAAGAAATGTACCTGCAAGATCCAAAACTGAAGAGGGAAAGGCCAAACCAGACAAGTGGCTGTAAACCTCTTTCCACAGGAAAAAATTGTGCACTTCCCTGCCCTTCCCTGTGGTGAGCAAGGAAGGAGTTAGGCCAGTCCAAGACCTAGTGGCTCAAGGGTCTCAAACGCCACCATCAAACACTTTGTCTCGAAGTTGCCTTGTCAGTATCTGATAGGATGACAGAAAAGCCACTCCTATGTGAAAGAGTATTTGCCAGAGATTCCTTAGTCCATGCAGGTAAATATTGCACAGACAAATGAAGACCAGGATGATGACCACCTTCAGAAGCCTGGTGGAGCTGTAGAACAGGTACAGATAACACTGCAGAGACCAGGAAACAAATCCCATTAGCAATAATGAAATGGTCACATGAGGGTGTGAAACTCAATACCCACAGATTCCCTCCTAAAAAATAACAGATCATGTGGATGGGGCACTTTATGATTTGAAAGATACACAAATGAATAAAACTCAATCATAAGAGTGAATTCTCTCCAAAACTGAGAAAATTACAAATGTGTGCACACACACTCATGCACAAAATACAGGTCTCCTATGTTGAGCCTGTGGGCCACAGATGAAACATCTCTATTTTTAACATATTTAATGACCCCATTTTTTATGATTCAAGAGGTAATAAAACAATCCAAAGAACATCTAGACTGTCAGAGTTATATGAGGCCTCAAATATCATGTAAACAAAAATCCTCCAGATTACAACAGGAGAAACCTGAGACTCCAAAAGAGAAACTGCCCAAAGGTTCCCCCTAGCTCACTAGTGGTAAAGCTGAGACACAAACCCAGGGCTTCTGGGTTTCCCAATCTCTTTATTCTCTAATGCTCCCACTCCCACCCTCATGAATGAGCATGTTTGTGAATGAGTGCACATGCATACACACAGAGTTTTCATTTGGATGATAATTTAAGTAAGGTTTTTTGAATGATGGGAGAATTTGGTTAAAATGCCAAAATGAAGTGGAGTAAACAGAGGTCTCAATTTCTATATTCTTTAGCAGAAAAATACTAAACATCAATCATCTACAGAATTCAGAGTCAGCTGTAATTTATCAAATTCTCTTAAGAAATAAGCCAAAGGTAACAGACTGCTTTAGCCTCTGCCTCAATCTGTGGTTATGGAACTCATCACAAGTAGGGCAGTATTCCACTATGTAAACAAATTCTGAAAGGGAAATAGTACTGTAAATACAGGATGTCGAATTGGGAACTTTACTGCAAACATCTGTATAACTAAAATAATAAGCTGCTTTTAATTAATTACATGGGAAAATCAATCTTATTACCTTATTGGTCCAAAATAGGCCACCCAAGAACCAGTGACCCCCTAACCAAATTAAATACTTTTGAAATTACATTTACAAATATAACTATAGCATTAAAACTTACTACACAATTATAATACATACAAATAAAATTTTATTGTAAATTGTTTTTAATGCCAATAAATGTGTTATTACTGTTCTTATCTTCTCAGTTACTTATCATACGCTTGACTAAGAAAAGATTGTAGGTTTGTACAAGCCAGAATGTTTGTTTGTTTGTTTTGGGGGGGAGAGTGAGGAAACAAGAAAGAGAAGAAAATATGCAAACTGTATTTCAAATGAAAGAGAATATTAGTCATGTCATATAGAACTTCTCAAATCTGGCTGAGTTTACACCATTAAAAAGTATATATTTAACCCTTATACTCAAAGTAAAATGGCAATTTTATCTATATTCAGCAAGACATATTTCTTATTTAGAAATTGGGTTTTTAACTGCTTGAACACATGGGTTGATGGGGATATGATTGGGGATGTAGACTCTAAACAACCACCCATGAAAGAAAATGAACCATGGAACCATAGAAAAATACTCTTAATTAATTAATTAATTAATTTTTTTCAAAAGAAAAAAAAAAGAAATTGGGTTTTTATACCTTGGAAATAATATGAAATTAAAATGTATTGGCTATTTGGTCCAAAGAAGTTAAACATTTGTCAAGCACTGGAATTTGCATAAGCCCTCTTGCAGCTTCCTTTTATACTATGACACAGGTGCAGCAATTTTATTCATATAAGGAATAAACTCACAGGACTTAGAGCACTGAGTTTCTTACTTTTAAATGCAAGGGCAAAATGAGATGATCTCCAATGCCCCTTTCAACTCTAAATCGTGTGATCTCCTGACCTCATGGCTATTCACAGATTGTCAGAAACTCAAAGATTTAGAGGTGAATGGAAACCGAGAGGTGTCTAGTCTATGGCATCATTATGCAGATGAAGAAGCTGAGGCTCAGAGACGATGTGTGACCTGCCTCAAATCACAGAAGCAGCAGAGCTGGAATCTGAAAGCTGGTCTTCTGGTGCCACATCCAGGGTTACATGCCAGAGACGGCTTTTAAAGATCATCTGATCTAATACTTGAGAGATCCTTTCACGCCATTAGAGGTTAGGTAATTTGCTTAATTAGGTTAGGTAATATAGCTAGTGATAGATTCTTGCTGTTAACTATCCATATCTATTTGCAAGTACAGAGAACTTTTACCAGGTGCTGAAGGTACTTTAAAGTAATAAAGTGCTGTTATCTTTTAAGTGTTTTATAACAGACAGACCTTTCCCTGTTGGGAAGAGAGGATTAGTGGAAATTTTATTGTTTCTCAGTTCATTCCAGAGGAACTAAAGAGTCTTACTTGCTTTAAATGGACAACTTATCTGAAAAAATGCTTTAAAACAATCCATCATTTCTGTTGTATTTCTTTATGTTTGTTTCTTTAAAAAGAGTCCAAAAAAAAAAAGAGAGTCCAAAAAAATGCCTAGAATAAAAAGAGCACTCTTTATGGCTAATTTCCCTACCAGTCTGCCTAATTTAGGTTTTTGATTTCTAAACAATATGAAAAAGATCTATTCACTGAGAATACATACTTATGTATCTAAGTAATGAGTATAAATCAAAATGTCACTTAGGTTAAGCCAAGTAAGATTGTTTGCTCAACTCAAGCTTCCTTTGTCCTGCCTGAGAATACTTTTCAAAATGAACCTGAGTTTAGGTTTGGCTCTGCTGTCTGACTCACAGCAAGTTGCAAACTCACTGGGATGGATCTGCTTCCTCAGCTGTAAAATGAGGGCACAGCACTAGACAATGTTTAAGATTCCTTCTGCCTCTAACATTCTATGTTTTAAAATTCCAATGAAAATATTATGATGTAAAACAAATACCCAATAGTTTGTTGAGACTTCAGACAAGAACAATAAAATATACAAATTTAACCTGCCAACCAAAAGTTAAACAAAAACCCACCTGAAAAATGCAGGCTACAAAAGGGATAAGAAATGCTACTATGCTTCCGATTGCCTCTGGATCATCCTGAATCAGGTACAAAAAAAATTTTTTTAATGAGACAAAGAAAAAGAGAACCAAAGTTTAAGACACACAAGACTGCCTCCTAATTAGGCCTGATACAGCTCAAAAATATGGAGCTCTATAGAGATGACTTCCTTAGGGCATGAGTCCAGTATAGTAGTCTCTGGCTCAAAAGAACATTTTATAAAATTATAAATGTAAAATCGTTTTAGCTACATAATTCCAAGTTGCTTTCCAAAAATGGCTCTTTATTTCATAGTTCTACCAATAACATATTAGTTGCCTATTATTCCATAACCCTTCTTGACTATTATCATTTTGTTATCTTTGCCAATTTGCGGGATGTGAGGTAAAACCTCCAAGTAGTTTTTATTTCCATTTCTCTTATTATTAGTGTTTTGGAGCATTCTTTTATGTGGTTGGGAATATTTGGCAATTCTCTTGAAAATTATTTATTCATATCTTTTGAGCACTTATCTGCTGGCTCTATGGCTATATAAAAATCATTTATATATCTTGGATATCAAACCCTTATTAGAGACTTTTGATACAAAGATATTTTCCCATTCAATTAATTCCCTTTTTATCTTAGGCACATTAACTTTGTCTGGACAAAAGCTTTTCATTTTTATGTAATCAAAGGTATCTATTCTAACTTTTTGTAATTGCCTCTCTTGTTTGGTTGAAAATACTTCTCCTACCCATAGCTGTGTAAAAAAGAATTCTTTATTCCTTTTTTAATTTAACAGGGAACCTGGAGGTCCTCATAGGGATTAATAAGCCCACAGTGACAGGAAGTAGAAAAGAGAGACAGGAAGGAGAAACCATAAAGACAGGAAGGAGGAACCACAGAGACAGGAAGTGAGATAGGAGAAAGGTATAAAAGGGGGTCAGTTGCTGACAACTGGGTCAGCCAGTTGCTGACAGGGCTGGCAGTTGGGGGCAGTCAGTTGCTGACAGTTAGGGCTGGCAGTTAAGGGGAAGTTGGCTGTTGAGAGTGTGTTGGATTAGTTTTGATTGGGCTGGATTGGGTTGGAACTCTGTGGGATGGTTGTTATTAGTAGTAATTATAGGCAGTGTTAGGTAGTAATTATAGGTAGTTATAGGATAACTAGTATAGATATTAGGAAACGTTCTTTCTCTACCTCTTTCGTATAGTTCTCTCCTTTACTATATTCATTTTACTATATTCATTTACTATCTCTATTTTAATGAAACTAAATTGCTAATTGTTAAAAGCTGCTAAAAGTTTTATTTTCTCAGGCTTAAAGGGATAATATTAATTTATAACTCTACTATATTCTTATTAAAACTTAAATTATTAAAAGCTACTCTTTTATTTTATCAAAACTTCTAATTTAACCCTTACAGCTGTGAAAAGAATATGATCTTTTTCTCTTCAAAAATGTTTATAGTGTGTTCTTAAGAATTAAGGTTGCATATCTATTTAGGATGTATGATGGAATGTGGTGTAAGGTGTAGTCTAATCCTAATTTCTACCAAACTGCTTTCTAGTTTTCCCCACAGATTTTGTTTTTTTATTTATCATTTTATCAATCATCAATTTATTTAAGGAATTTCTTCCCCTAACTAATTCATGTCTTCTACTTTATCAAACACTGGATTATTGAGTTCTTTTGTTTCAGATTCCCCTTTCTCTAATATGTTCCAGTGAGCTATTTCTCTATTTTTTAAACAATCTCAGATGGTTTTGATGATGGCTGCAATTTGAGGTCTAGAAGTGCTATTACCCTTTGATCCTTACTTCTTTTCATCATTTCCCTTGATAGTCTGGATATTTTCTTTTTCCAATGGATCCTGTTATTATATCAAGTTTTCTAAAGTATCTAATAAATTTAATTTGCATAGCTTTAAAAGTATAAATTATTTTTAATAATAATCATAAATTTAATAAATTTAAAAGTAATTTTTATTGTTTTGGCATAGCCTAACCACAAGTACTAAATATTTTTCCAGCTCTTTAAGCTGTATCTTGTTTTTTAAGGAGTATTTTTGTAATTGAAACTATACAAATCTCTTATGTACTTTGGTAGGTCAAGCTCCAGATAGTTTATGCATTTTATAGTTTTTTGGAATTGAATTTGTCTTATCATTGTTTATGCTTTATATCAGTAATATTTAGAAAATGCTGATGATTTTTGAGGATTTGTTTTGTTGCCTGAAACTTTATTGAAGGTAAATACCTTTGCTGATTCTCTAGGATTTTCTTTTATTATCATCAGCAAATAGGAACGGTTTTAACTCCTCTTTGCCTCTCTATATGCCTCTGATTTCTTTCTCTTATCTCAGTATTGTTAACATTTCTGGAACGATGTCCAATCATAGTGGGGAGTAGGTTATCCTTCTTCACTCCTATGTTTCCTGGGAAAGGTTTTTGTGTATCTCTATTGTATATGCTGCTTGCTTTTGGTTTTAAATGGATATTTTTATTATGTTAAAAAATGTCCCTCTCTGCTTGTACTGTGTAGGGTTTTTAGCATAAAAGAATATTGTACTTTGTTAAATATTTCTTATGTATCTATTGAGATGATCATGTGGCTTGAGATGTTTTGGTTTTTAATATGGTTATGCCAATTGTTTTCCTAATCTTAAACTACTTTTGCATCCCTGGCATAAATCCCACTTGTTCATAATCAATGATTATCTTTAGATAACTCATTATAATGTTTGACAGGATTATGTTTAAAATTTTTGAGTCAATGTTCATTAATGATATTGGCCTATGGTTTTCTTCCTGTGTTTTATCTTCATATTTTTCTCATAAAAATATTCTGGCAAGGTGCTGTGAACCTATTAGGATCAGGAGTTTTTTTCTTTAATAGTTCCTTTATAGTTAGATGTATTTTTCTTTTATGAGATTGGATTATTTAAGATCCCTACATGGTCTTCTGATAATTTGGATATTTTACACTTTTGAAGGCATTCCCTCTATTTCTTTTGTGTTCTCTGCTATTATGTTGTAGATCTTGCCCTATGGATTCCCTTTTCAATTATGCCTCACTCCCAAAATAATGCCAATTAATGCAGGTGCAAAAGAGGTCAATGATCTATGGTTGAGGCCCCTCCCCTATTACATTTCTGATTATCTGGCCCACCACTGGTCTATACCCTCCCCAGCTATCCTTTTTTTTCCATTTGTCTCAAAATCTCCTCCCTGGGTCTATGCTCTTCCACAACCCCATGTGCCAAATGCCCCCACAAGTCTGAATTCCCTCCTCCCTACCAAAGTGGACAAGCAGACTTTTCAAGCACTAAATCCCCCAGGCTACACACAGCACAAGGTCCCCATCTCCCTTCACATACCATCTCTCTTCACCCATAGAAGTATTCATCAGTGGGACTCCCTCCCACCACCAATGCAAAACAGTGAAGGCAAAGTGGCCTGTCTGGTCTCCTTTCACCTCTTCCTCACCCATTTTCCTATCCTGATCTTGTTTCCTGAGACCAGACAGGCCACCTTGCCTTCACTGCTGGTCCCTGGAGTGACACCCACACATTACACATTCCTCTCTAGCCTCCTGCTCCTCTCCAACCTTCTCATAGACCTTCCCAAGTTATCATGTAGTCCTACAAAAGAACACTTATTCACCTATATATAGGTAGGTTGTTGCCAGATTCTGTCCATAATGCCCCATACTTAGTTGGATTCAGCTGTAAAGATGCACTTAACCACTAGGCCACACCTAACCATGTGGTATAGAGCCCAGGTCTGAAGCCCAAAGCCAGGCCTCACTGCCCCTTCCCTGCCCTTTTTTTTCTCCCCTCTCCAATTCAGCTTCCAAACAGCTGCTAGACTAGTATTCCCAAATCAAGATCTGACCAGGTCATTTCCCTGTTCAGGAGCTACAATGGCTCCCTGCAGCCTCTAGGATAAAATGTAAACCCCTACTTCTGTTCACTGGCTCCAATCTCTGGTCCCAGACTTATTTCAAACCATTCCCTTCTACAATGTCAAAACTGGCCCAATGAGCCCTACATGTAAAATGCCCTCTCTCACTTCTGTGATTTTCCCTCCCAGGCCACTTCTGAGGCCTGGAATGTTCTCTTAACCCTCAACTCTTAGAATCCTTAAGGCACTTTAAGACTCAGCTCAAGTCCTACATCCCATGAAAGGCCTTTCTTGATACAGCCAGGCCTTAGTATTCTTCTCACCTACCTCCCAAAGGACATTGTATATTTTGTATTGACTTAATTCCACAAGTTTTCCCTTCAGTATGATGAAACCCCTCAAAGGCAGAGACTGTTACACTTTGAACTTCATATCCCTAGTACCGAGTACACATTAGGCCCTTAATGAATACTTTCTGAATTGAACTAAAAAGTCTTTTTGTTTAGCTGTGACGTCCTTATAACTTCCAGTTCCATTTAGAGTAAGAATGTCAGCATTGGCAAGATTAATTTCTTCTACTACCATGTTGACTTATCGATTACTGCACAAGAATCTTACATTTAGAGTGCCAACAATTAAACTAATATTTAGAAAGACTATATGATTGTTATTTCCTCCTGCCCCAGATATTGCCAGAACAAAAAGAAGGTCACACCAGGTTGAGGGCCATTTTGTGTTTTTGTTTCATGGATTTCCATAGCCAAAGAATCCATCTCTGAGGCACCAAACTACTGATGACTGGTCTTTATGTATTTACCTGGGCAGGTCATTAAACGGACAAAAGTCAATCACTTGGGTCATATTCGAAGACCTCATAGGGTGGAAAAGCCTGTCAAAGCTTAAATATATTGGCATCACCTTTGAGAACCCAGAGCCACCCCAGTGCTATAGTGAAGCATAGGAATAGAACCTTTAAGATAGCAAGATATAACTACAAACAAATTTTACAGGTATGTATGTATATATACATACAGGCATACACAAACACATATATATGTATATATCTCTTCCATTAATGTCTTTATCCAATATTTTGTCATGAATCTAGAGGCAATTCTGGGTTCTCAAAGCCATGTTTACAGGCGCAAACTCTAGCAGGTTCAAGTATGCTGAAAACATGGACCCAGCAGCAAATTGAGCTTGATGGCCCAAGAACCAACCTAACCACCTGGTTGCCTAACATATTCCTTCCCCTTTTCACAACCAATCTAAGTACTTTTTCTTTTCCAATGAAGGACTTTTCTCTGACTTTGCCTATCTCTACTCACTATCTTCTTTCCCTTTTTTTCACAGCAGCCTTGGTTCTTATGATTTTCCTATCAGTCAATGATGAAAAATTTAGTTTAGCGATCTATTTGTAATGGGTAAAAGGATTTTCACCAGTTACTAGATCAGGTTTTATAATGTCACTGGTTTAAGGGCTTCCCTCTAACAATGATGGATGTAATATCTCCATTACATGGATCATCTACATCAGTGGTTCCCAAACTTTTTTGGTCTACCACCCCCTTTCCAGAAAAAATATTACTTAGCCCCAATTATTTTTTTTTCATTTTAATAGCAATTAATAGGAAAGATAAATGCACCTGTGGCCATCACTACCCCCCTGGATCACTGCAGCACCCACCAGGGGATGGTGGCGCCCACTTTGGGAATCACTGGTCTACATGAACTACTGTGACCAATAAGTACTAATCACCTGATGGGCAACTTCCTGTGATGAAACTCCCTATACTTAGCTAGACTAGTTCTTGGATGACCAACACAGCTCACTGCAGGGGCCATATTTCTAGTGTATTAGGATCTACCAGAGCTTAAAGCCCACTAGCACAGCCTTCAAGCATTCAGAGTCATCTCTACATTAAGTGCAATCACAATAGAGCTTGAGTAGCAGGCCTATAATTACATACTTTAAAAAAAATGTATGTATATATGTGTGTACCTACACACACACACACACACACACACACACACACACACACACACACACAGCTGTAAAAGAACAAGTTCTATTTAGCATTCCAAACCCTGACATGTTCACCCAAAGACCCAAAGGTCATAACGTAGACTGCTAAATTTGCTCCAGGCTGCAAAGAAACCCCAAAAAACACAAAATCTAAGAGCTGAAAGGGACCTTGGGGACAGTCCAACCTTCTTTAAATCAGCATCCATTCTACAACATACTTGCCTATTGGTCATCTATCCTTGGCATGAAGAGCTCCAGTGAAGGGAACCCACTTATTCTGGAGATAGCTCATTCCATGCTAATTTTTAGGAAACTGTTCCATAATCAAATTTAGGCATGACTCTTTACAACTTCTATCAATTACTCCTAGTTCTGCCTTCAGCGACCAACACCTAAAGCATCCTTAGGATGCCAAAAAATTGTCCAAAATAACTTTCATTTTTTTCAAAACTATACCACATTGTTAAAAGACTACTTGCTTTCAATGATTAAAACCTTCATGAATGTAATAATCCATAGCTACATAACTTAATAAATAGACTGCCTCCAGATCAGTTTCTTCTACCATGGTGGATTACCCTACAATTCCATATATGAAGGAAAAAGTTACCTGAAAGGAGTGCTCTGCTAGATGAATTCCTCGAATAAGATTCAAAGCAGCACACAGGATGTTTAGAATAAGAGACAGAATCCCCAAGGCTGTCACTGGTTTCATCCGGTAATTTGGAGCTTCATAATTTAAAATAACAATATTAAGTTCCTAATGAAAAGTATTTCTGATTACACTGTGCCTACATAAAGGAAAAGCTAAATAAACTACACCTCCCCCTAATTGTAATTATGTTGCAGACATAATTTATGTTGCAGACATAATTATAGGTATATTAATAAAAATGAAACAATGGTTAGGAATCCAAAAACAAAAGTGGAAAGTGATGGACAGAAAGGATGTAGGCCTCACGGGGGCACTTCTTCTAGACACCCCCACCTCACCCCAAACAGATGTCTTGGATCTATTTTTCCAGGTTTCAGCTAAAAGCAACTTCTTGTGATAACAAAGAGTGCTATGGCTTTATTTTTATATTGTTTGTGAAATCATACAAGCAATTTAGTTACATAATTTAATGTTTACCACAGAAAACATAGTTTTCTTCTTATCTGCTAGGTATAAAAATATTCTTGGTCTTCTGTGCTGGGTATAAAATATTCTTGGCCTTTCTCTTCCACTTCCCTCCCCCCAATCTAGAATTTTTAAAATGTTTAGAGATTTTTCTGGCAAAAAGGGAAACATTCAATGTATAAGCTATTCTTAGAATATTTAGAACAAATGTCCATTTTATTTTGCCCTTTTAGAAATCCTAGGAATTGATTCTCTCTACAACGTCCACAGACCATCTTTTATTATCCTTTCTTGTCCTCACATTTACCACAAAATAACAATCAAACCCATCGCTATTGTTAGTATGTTAAGAGTTCCCACTGAGCAATTCAAGGCTTCCCCATTAGAACTGAACATGCTACCTTTTTAGGATTCTAGCCTTGAGACACAAGAGGCTGAGCCAAAGCACAGTAAAATGTCCTAGAAAGAAGGGCTAAGTTTAAACTTTCTGGAATTTGTATTTTTGTTTTAAGCAGTCATAACTACTAGAACATTCCTCTCCTAAATATATAGGGTTGGATTTTTTTTTAACCTTACCTTCCACTTAGAATCAATACTGTGTATTGGTTCCAAGGCATAAAGCAGTAAGGGCTAGGCAATGGGGCAACTTGCCCAGGGTCACACAGCTAAGAACTGTCTGAGGCCAGATTTGAAAACAGGACCTCCCATCTCTAGGCCTGGTTCTCAATCCACTAAGCCACAAAGCTGGCCCCTAAATATGTAATTTTAATTGTGTGAGGACATGGCTTAGAGGCCAGATATCTGTGCTATTCTATAAACTTAAGTTGCTACATTTATGACCTTGAGCAGCAAACCAGTTCTGCCAATGATGGGACTCGGCATGGTTAATTACCCCCAAGTTTGGAAGAAAAAATTTTACTTGTATTTTCAGTTGAACCTAAGATAACCTAGGATTTTTCTAATGTCATAAAAATCATGACTAATAAATTTAGGGTAAGCAGTGGAATTGTGCCTTGGCTATGGGAGGAGGGAAGGGAAAGAACATGAATCATGGAAACATGGAAAATTTTTCTTAATCAATAAAATTAAATTTAAAAAATAAAAAACTGGAAATGAAAAAATAAAATAAAATAAATGTAGGGTAAGAAAATGGAAATAAAAGAAACAGGCAATTATATTTTATTTTAGCAAGACGAAGAAACCAAAATTCTCAGAAATTGACCATCAATTTTCTTGTATAAGCAAGAAATATGTAAAATTATGAATAATTATGTGCTAGGGCCTAGGCAAATAATAAAGAAATAATTCGTGAATGATCATGGACAAACAATTCTTTACCCAGAAGCCAACCTAATGATATGGGTCTCATGCATCTCTAATTGGCTTGTCTTTGGTCAGCAGACAATCTGGCATCAGAATCGTACTTGAAGCTTTCCAGTTTGAGAGAATTTGCCAGAGCTTCACCTCTACTGGACAAGGAAATCCTTGAGAAGCCACAATCACCAGTCTGTGCTCCAAAGAAGCATAACTCCCAGGGTAAAGAGGTGGAAGAGAGCTTAGGGATCCAGCCCAACTCTTTCATCTTAGAGATGAAGATACTGGAGGGAAGTAACTTAAGGCCTAATTAGCTCATTTGTAGCAACAGTAGGACTTGAATACTGGTCTCCTGACTTCAAATCCAAAGTTCTCTACAGTACCAGATGTTGCCTCTCTATAATTTTCATTCGTAGAATCAATTCTAGGCACATTAATTGTTCAGTTTCCCAGGGTATCAGTATGATCTTCCCTCATATAATTTATTCACATAAAAATTCAAATTGCAATGGAATCGTTTTTCAATTTCCTTCTAGGGAAGAGGTTAGTCTATGTTTATTTTACACATAAATAAAACCATTTCGAAAAAAGTGATGCACTGTATGTATGATGATGTATATCCTCTATCATTACCAAACACTGTCACAGAGCACACCATTCAGTTCACTCACCATATTCAACTAGCTTGGGTGAGTGACTATTTTTCAGTCCATTCATCACGTCTGTATCCTCTAGTCTCAGGACTAGTGGAGGCTGAAGCACCAACTCTTCCTGAATCTTTTCCAAGCGGTTCTTCAGTTGAGAAGAGCTTGCATAGTTAAAATGCCATTTCATGTTCTGAATGACACTATCTGTAAAAATAATCAACCAACTTTAGCAGAATACAGATTAGAATTTTTTAGAGATTCAGAATTTTTTTATTAGAACTTGCAAAATGAAGTTCACATTTCCAAAGAAGCTAATAACCCATATTCTGAATACAGTCAAATGACTACAGACCATCATTCTATATATCAAAATCAAAGTTTGCATTTGTCACTATTAACCCACTTTATTAATATTTGAATACCAGTCTTCATGGACAGAATGCCAGAGCATATTAGTCCATTATATGATCTTACTAAGTATGTGAACTATAAAATTTTAATATACTGAGTAACATATATATCACTGGCCAAGCAATCTTAGCATTCATCCTTTTTTGCAAATGGTACTGCTCAAACTCAAGAACTAGCAAAATATGTTGTGATGTTAGAGACAATTATCATCTTCAGCTAAGTGTGAGATTGAGAGAGGAACACAAGCTATGTGAAGGGAGGAAGGGGACCACCTTGCCACACTGGTGAGTGAGATGATCAAGGCATATCACCTCATTTTAAGGAGGAAGGAAGGGGGCAGTCAGGTGTCTGAATGGATAGAGAGCCAAGCCTGGAGATGGGAGGTCCTGAGTTCAAATCTGGACTTAGACACTTCCTAGTTATGTGACACCCCCACCCTGGCAAGTCACTTATCCCCTCATCACCTAGCCCATATCACTTTTCTGCCCTGGAACCAATACTCAGTATCAATTCTAAATCAGAAGGTAAGCACTAAAAAACAAGGAGAAAGGGTTCCAGGTTAAGATGGCGGCAGAGTAAGAAGCAGCTCTTAACCTCTCCTGACCGAAACATACAAGACTCCTCAAGGGGACATAAAAACAAGTCCAGACGAACAGAGGAACCCCACAACAGGGCACAGCGTGGAAGGTACGTGGAATTGGGACATTTCCATGCTATAAAGGGGTGAAACAGCTCTCACTAAATCGCGGGCTGAGCAACCACCCCACCCCCACTCCCTCCACACACACCACCTATAACGCCAAAGCCAGCTAAAAAGAAATAGAGCAAGTTTGGGGCACCCCGCCTGTTCCTGAGAGCAGCAAGATTTAGGTCCCCAAAAAGCTAAAGAACGCACACGAACTCTGAGCGCGGGTGGAGGCAGACACAGCCGCGAGCTAAGGCTCTGAAACCCTGAGTGGGGAACAGTGCAGACGGGTATACACTGTGGAAGCAGTGCCCTGAGACTTGTAAAGAAACCTCCGGCAGAGGATCAAGCAAGGGGGTCCACCAGGGGGCTTGACCTTGGAAAAAACAAGACCTCAGACCTCAGGCGCCAAAAGACTGCACACAGTCGCTGAGCGTGAGGATAAAGCTGAGAAGCTGCTGGGCTAATGATGGCTACCCAGACTCAGGAAGTTCAGAAGAGAAAGATTAACAACAAGAAAAAGAAGTCTTTAACACTCGACAACTTTTACACAGAGAAAATCCAGACAACTGAGCAAACAGAGGAGGAGAACAAACAAGCATCCGGACCCTCCTCAAATAAGGAAAACGGGTCACAAGCTATGGAAGAGTTCAAAACTGAGATTTTGAGGAAGATGGAAGAGATCTGCCAAGAAAATAACAGTTTAAAAGGTAGAATCTTGCAATTGGAAAGTGAGGCTCAGAAATCAAATGAACTGATAAGCAAATTGAACACCAGAAATGACCAGATTGAAAAGGAAAACCAGTCCCTAAAGGCTAGAATTGAGCAATTAGAAGCTAATGATCGCTCAAGACAACAAGAACAAATAAAACAAAGTCAAAAGACTGAAAAAATAGAAGGAAACATGAAATATCTCAATGAGAAAGTGACAGTCCAAGAAAACCGGTCTAGAAGAGACAATCTGAGAATCATTGGTCTTCCAGAAAAACCAGAAATTAATAGAAACCTGGACTCCATACTAAAAGAAATTATTCAATAAAATTGCCCTGAAGTCCTACAACAAGAGGGCAATATAGACATTGAAAGGATCCATAGAACACCCATGACATTTGATCCAGATAAGAAAACGCACAGGAATATAATTGCCAAATTCAAGAGCTTCCAAGCAAAAGAAAAAAATCTTACAAGAAGCCAGAAAGAGACAATTCAAATATCAAGGAGCACCAATCAGGATCACACAGGATCTGGCAGCCTCCACGCTAAAAGACCGCAAGGCTTGGAATATGATATTCAGAAAGGCAAGACAGCTGGGCCTGCAACCACGGATCAGCTACCCATCAAAATTGACTATATATTTCCAGGGGAAAGTATGGGCATTCAACAAAATTGAAGAATTCCAAGTATTTGCACAGAAAAGACCAGGGCTAAATGGAAAGTTTGATATCCAACCACAAAAATCAAGAGAAACATGAAAAGGTAAATAAGAAACAGAGGGGAAAGAAAGAAAACTCATAATTTTTAAATTTGCCTTTTTAAGGGCCTCAGTAAGATCTAATTATCTGTATTCCTATATAGAGAAATGTTATGTATAATTCTCTGTAGTGAACTCTATTCACTATTATAGTAATCAGAAGAATAATTCACAGGGAGAGGGTAGAACACTAAATAATCTAAGATGACATGGGGGATGGGAAAGAGAGGGTGAATAGTAGGGGACACCAAGAGAAACTTGAGTGAATAAGAAAATAGGATATTCTATTACACACAAAGAGGGCATGGGAGGGAGAGGGGACAAATACTACTATAAGAAGGAGAGGAAGAGAGCATAAAGAGGTAATAATCAAATCTTACTCTCAGTGTAATCAACCCAGAGAGGGAAGAGTAGCTATACTATCCATTGGGACATAAAACTCTTATCTAATCCTTCTGAGAAAGTCAGAAGGGATAAACCAAGGGGAGCAGGGGAGTGGGGAGGTCAAAAAAAGGGAGGGGAGAAGAAGGGGGAGGAAATTCCTAAGGCCTTTAAAAACAAAAAGAGGCGAAAAATAAGGGAGGGGATAGAAAGGGAAGTTAATCAAGGGAGGGGATAAGGGACAGCGGTTTAATAGCAAACCACTGGTTTATAAGGAAATAGTAAAAGAAAAAGGGGTAGGAATAGGAGAGAATACGAAAATGTCAGCAAATGCACAACTGATGATTATAACTCTGAATGTGAATGGGATGAACTCACTCATAAAACGGGAACAAATAGCAGAGTGGATTAGAAACCAAAATCCTACCATATGTTGTCTACAAGAAACACATATGAAGCAGGTGGACATACACAAGTTTAAGGTTCAGGGCTTGAGCAAAATCTTTTGGGCGTCAAATGAGAAAAAGAAGGCAGGAGTGGCTATTATGATTTCTGACAAAGCCAAAGTAAAAATAGATATGATTAAAAAAGACAGGGAAGGTCATTACATCCTGATTAAAGGTAGTATAAACAATGAGGAAATAACACTGCTCAATATGTATGCACCAAGTGGCATAGCACCCAAATTCATAAAGGAGAAACTGGCAGAGCACAAGAAGGAAATAGATAGTAAAACCATACTAGTGGGAGATCTAAAGATCCCTCTTTCAGATCTAGATAAATCAAACCGATAAATAAATAAGAAAGAGGTAAGAGAGGTGAATGAAGTCCTAGAAAAATTAGATTTAATTGATAT
>NC_058130.1:93542750-93544099 GCF_016433145.1 Gracilinanus agilis
AAATAAATAAGAAAGAGGTAAGAGAGGTGAATGAAGTCCTAGAAAAATTAGATTTAATTGATATGTGGAGAAAAATAAATAGGGACAAAAAGGAATACACCTTCTTTTCAGCTGCACATGGCACATTCACAAAGATTGACCATGTTATAGGGCATAGAATCATTGCAAACAAATGCAAAAGAGCAGAAATAATAAATGTAACCTTCTCAGATCATAATGCAATAAAAATAATAATTAGTAAGGGCACCTGGACAGGTAAATCTAAAACTAATTGGAAATTAAATAATATGATTCTCCAAAACCAATTTGTCAAAGAAGAAATCATAGAAACAATCAACAATTTCATTGAAGAGAATGACAATGATGAGACATCCTACCAAACTCTGTGGGATGCGGCCAAGGCAGTACTCAGGGGGAAATTTATATCCTTGAGTGCATATATTAACAAATTAAGGAGGGCAGAGATTAAAATTGAAAGTAAAAGAACTATTGAATTAATAAATAAGACTAGAAGCTGGTATTTTGAAAAAACAGATAAAATAGACAAAGTACTGGTCAATCTAATAAAAAAAAAAGGAAAGAAGAAAACCAAATTGACAGTATCAAAGGTGAAAAGGGAGACCTCACCTCTAATGAAGGGGAAATTAAGGCAATCATCAAAAACTATTTTGCCCAATTATATGGCAATAAATATAACAATTTAGGAGATATGGATGAATATTTACAAAAATATAAACTGCCTAGGTTAACAGCAGAAGAAATAGAATATCTAAATAATCCCATATCAGAAAAAGAAATTGAACAAGCCATCAAAGAACTCCCTAAGAAAAAATCGCCAGGGCCTGCTGGATTCACAAGTGAATTCTATCAGACATTCAAAGAACAACTAACTATACAAATTATTTGATATGATAAGCAAAGGAGTCCTACCAAATTCCTTTTATGACACAAATATGGTACTGATCCCAAAGCCAGGGAGATCAAAAACAGAGAAAGAAAACTACAGACCAATCTCCCTAATGAATAGATGCAAAAATCTTAAATAGAATACTAGCAAAAAGACTCCAGCAAGTAATTAAGAAGATCATCCACCATGATCAAGTGGGATTTATACCAGGAATGCAAGGTTGGTTCAACATTAGGAAAACCATCCACATAATTGACCATATCAACAGTCTAACAAACAAAAATCACATGATTATCTCAATAGATGCTGAAAAAGCCTTTGACAAAAACACAACACCCATTCCTATGGAAAACACTAGAAAGTATAGGAATAGAAGGACCTTTCCTAAAAATAATAAACAGTATATACCTAAAACCATCAACAAACATCATATGCAATGGGG
>NC_058130.1:93544499-93561257 GCF_016433145.1 Gracilinanus agilis
TAAAGCAGCAGTCATCAAAACAATATGGTACTGGCTAAGAGACAGAGAGGAGGATCAATGGAATAGACTTGGGGTAAATGACATCAGCAAGACAGTGTATGATAAACCCAAAGAGCCCAACTTTTGGGACATGAATCCACTATTTGACAAAAACTGCTGGGAAATTTGGAAAACAATATGAGAGAGATTAGGTCTAGATCAACATCTCACACCCTACACCAAGATAAATTCAGAATGGTTCAACGACTTGAATATAAAGAGGGAAACTATAAATAAGTTAAGTGAACACAGAGTAGTTTACTTGTCAGGTCTCTGGGAAAGGAAAGATTTTAAAACCAAGCAAGAGTTAGAGAAAATTACAAAATGTAAATTTAATGGTTTTGATTATATTAAGCTAAAAAGCTTTTGTACAAACAAAAACAATGTAGTCAAAATCAGAAGGGAAACAACAAATTGGGAAAAAATCTTTATAACGAAAAACTCTGACAGGGGTCTAATTATTCAAATATACAAGGAGTTAAAGCAATTGTATAAAAAATCAAGCCATTCCCCAATTGATAAATGGGCAAGAGACATGAATAGGCAATTTTCAGGTAAAGAAATCAAAAGTATCAATAAGCACATGAGAAAGTGTTCTAAATCTCTAATAATTAGAGAAATGCAAATCAAAACAACTCTGAGGTATCACCTCACACCTAGTAGATTGGCTAAAATGAAAGAAGGGGAGAGTAATGAATGTTGGAGGCGATGTGGCAAAATTGGGACATTAATGCATTGCTGGTGGAGTTGTGAACTGATCCAACCATTCTGGAAGGCAATTTGGAACTATGCTCAAAGGGCTATAAAAGAATGCCTGCCCTTTGATCCAGCCATAGCATTGTTGGGTTTGTACCCCAAAGAGATCATAGATAAACAGATTTGTACGAAAATATTTATAGCTGCGCTTTTTGTAGTGGCAAAAAAACTGGAAAAGGAGGGTATGTCCTTCAATTGGGGAATGGCTGAACAAATTGTGGTATATGCGGGTGATGGAATACTACTGTGCTAAAAGGAATAATAAATTGGAGGAGTTCCAGGTGAACTGGAAAGACCTCCGGGAACTGATGCAGAGCGAAAGGAGCAGAGCCAGAAGAACATTGTACACAGAGACTGATATACTCTGGTAAAATTGAATGTAATGGGCTTCTGTACCAGCAGCAATACAATGACCCAGGACAATTTTGAGGGATTTATGGTAAAGATGCTACCCACATTCAGAGGAAGGACTGCAGGAGAGGAAACATATAAGAAAAACAAGTGCTTGAACGCATGGGTCGGGGTGGACATGATTAAGGATGTGGACTGGAAACTACCACACCAATGCAACTACCAACAATTTGGAAATAGGTCTTGATCAAGGATGCATGACAAAACCAGTACCCTAGCTCATTATATGCATGTCTCTCCTATTAGATTATAAGCACCCTGAGGCACAGTTCTATGTCACATCTATCTTTACATTTAACAAATGTTAAATGGGTTTAACAAAAGATGCAACTTGTAAAACTCACAAACATAAGGTAGTACTCATAATAAATATTCAAGGAAGTTACAAACCAAATTTGAGAAAGGCATATGGTCTGGAAGCCAAGCCTATGCTGGTGTTGTCATAGGAAGTTGTGAACTCCCACCGCAGAGCCTCTAGAAAGCAGAAAGCCATGGCCACTGGATAACTTCGAGAGCAGATTCCCAGGCAGGCTATGGCTCCAGAAGAATCAAAACTGAAACAAGAACACCAAAAGTGAATTACATGAAAAATACACAATTAAATTCCTACTTATCCCACTGTCTGACACACAGCATATAACAATAGTGACTTTACTCTGAATCTTACAACATATATATGTAGTATCTTTCCTATAACTGATGCATTTTCTTTGCCTTGAATCATTCTCTGGTGGTTTTGTGTGCCTACATCATGTCTGCCCAATTCAAAGGTATATCAAATACCCTCAAGATCCTATGAGCAGCAGTAGAGTTAAAAAGAATAAAAAATTATATAAGCCCCTGACCTCAAAGAGTTTGTAATCTAACAAGGAAGAAATGACACAATCATGGTTAAGTAAGACATAAAGTAGAATATAGTTGGGGCAAAAGAAATGAAAGATCCAAAATACTCTAGGAAAACTGGAAGAGAGAAAGCTGGAGAATTCAGGGTAAGATTTATGGACAACCAAAATGGCAGCACCTTGAAGAGACAGTCAGTGCCTTCAGCTCATGGAGAAGCTGGCAACTAGGCTGAAGGTTCCTAGTAGGGAAATGCCAGGGCTTTTACTTCCCAAACAATGTACAGTGCACATAGCAGACAATTGCAATATAATACACATACAATACAATACAATACAATACAATACACATAGCAGGCAATTAATAAATATTTACTGGGTGAAAAACCTAAACCCAAACAGGCCTTACTAATAAAAAAAAAAGTTGTCATTTCAGGCTTATTTCTTAGAACAAGTTTTCTAAAATTTTAATGCCATATTTTAAAGTGTTAATATTAGCCAACTTTAAAGATTATTCATCATAACTAAAAATTTTACTGAGCTCTATCCTTGTGCAAATTTCTCCACTAAAAAAGAAAATTAATGTCGCTTCCCTTTCCACTTCATAGCAATTCTCAACTCTTCTTGTACTCTTAAGGCAATGAAAAAGGAATATTTATCAGCCAGAGAAAACTGGAATCAATCTCTTCCTCTTTAGAGGTAAACAGCTGCTCAGTCAGTTGGTTCTTAGTTTTAAATGTTCTGGTGCTGTTCTTGGTTTGTTTGCATTAAAATTAACTTAATACCCAAGGCACAATTTACTTAACTAGTTGTTCTAAAAATTAAAAAAAAAAAAAAAAAGTCCAAATGTTCCTAAGATAAAAACAGCCTTGGTATACACTAGAACAAGAATTAACTCCTAAGACAAAAATTTTTAAATCTGGCAATTAAGAAACCAAAGGACCTGTTACTCCTCTACTGGATTATGGGATTCTTACTCCATTTAAAAGAATAGGAGAAGCACCATATTAACTATAACCTCAACTAAAGGAAAGTGTTGAAATATTGACACAATGTTGACAAAAGCCATTGCTGTGACAGAGAACTTCTGATTCTGATAGCAAGCATGGCAAGGTGGTGAGACCTTTTTGGCATATTTGTAAGATTACAACATGGTTTTTAAGATCTTTCAATGAAATATACTAAACTTCCACGAGATGGGGATGTTACTGCATGAAAAAGAAACTTTCTAGTGTCTAAAATAAGATGAGCAGCAAGGTGGTGTAGTGAATAAGGTGCCAAGTCTCAAGTCAGGAAGACTCATATTCCTAAATTCAAATTTGGACTCAGACACTTACTAACTATCCTAGGCAAGTCATTCAACCCTGTTGGCCTCAGTTTCCTCATCTATAAAATGAGCTGGAGATGGAAATGGCAAATCATTTCAGTATCTTTGCCAAGAAAACCCCAAATGGGGTTACAAAAAGTCAGATATGACAGAACAACAAATTCTTGACCTTACAAAGCACAAAGCTAGGATAATTCCCCATTAAAAATGAGGGGAGTCAAAAAAGCAGACAAGTGGATTTTATAAATGTGTGTATTTTAAAAATAAAATATCCTGTTTTTTAGTTATGTAATACTCAGTGGATGCATGACAACTTCCAATATCCTCCCACATGCCAAAAAAAACCTTTCCATAATATAAGCTCATTACAAACGTAGAGAAGTAAAACTAAGGTCTTCTTTTCTGCTACCCAGAAGTTTACCTTATAAGAAGTACAAAACTTATCAGTAGATAATAATAACTGTGGTCAGGAAACCCTGGAGGCACACCCAGCAGAGTGAAGCTCAGAAGCCCCCATACCTCAGTGCTTAGGGCTGCTCTCTAACACTTTAAGATGGGGGAAAAAAAAAAAAAGACTTCAAGATGCAGAATCTGTGCCCACCTGCCTGGATGGGAGAGTTTCTTCACATGAATGAAATCAAGGGTCAAGGTCCTCCCCAAACCCAAATTCCTCTGGCTCTGCATTACATTAGTTTAAAATACAACATTTCATAAGAGATACCAGACACAGATTCTTTATGGTGTCTCAAGAGGTATTCTTAGACTTAGTTTCCATAAAAACAAGTATATAGAAACAGAAAAAAACAAATTGGCTTTGAGCAGACTAAACTACTATGAGAATTTCTTTTTCATATACTGTATTAATTCCTATATTTTGGGCAGAATTACTGTGTATTGTGTCTAGGATGTTGCTTTTGAATTTTTGTCCCTGAGAATCTCAAAGAATGTTGCTTTTTTTTTTTTTAAACCTTTACCTTCTGTCTTAGAACCAATATTGTGTATTGGTTCTAAGGCAGAAGAGCGATAAGGGCTAAGCAATGGGGATTAAGTGACTTGCCCAGGGTCACCCAGCTAGGAAGTGTCTGAGGCCACATTTGAACCTAGGCCCTCAAGGCCCTCCCACCTCTAGGCCTGGTTCTCCCTCCACCGAGCTACCCGGCTGCCCCCAAATGCCTTCTTTTTTTTTTAAACAGAATTTGATTAATAAATGAAGGAGATGGATTCCTCTCCTGTGTACCTGACCTGTCCATCTGTGGGGATGGGGAGTGGTGAATAAGCTGACTGACCATCTCTTAATTAGCTATCACCAATTAAAGATGTCTTAGAATGTTGAATAATGAGCTCCTAAAAATCTATTTATCCGGCTACCTGATCCAGTCCCTGCTCCCTGAGAGAGCCATGGAGACCTATATCACTTTATCATTTCTGATGCTGGCCTAACCAATAAACATGATATAATCAATAAACTTATATTCTTACCCCAAAACCAGTCTCTCGAGATCATTTTAATCATAACACTACATTTATGACTTCAGCATGAACAGAATTTGTCTGAAATATTGATGCACAGGGTTTCTATAATTATGAAAATGCAAACAAAAAATATTTTTAAAATATGACCTAAAGGGCAGTGGTTGCCATGCCTTGTTTGTCCCTAACCTTCCTCAGCTTTGCATTTAGAGGGGACTTAAGAAATGATTGCTATGAAATGCCTGCTCTCCATCCAGGTAGTGAAGGGGCTGGAACCAAAATCACCACAAAGCCAACCAGATCTGCAGGACAAGCATATCAGAGGATGCTTGAGTGAAGATGATCTTGACAAAATGCCTTCCACATCCATGGGCCCTTCTATTAGCAAATTAAGTACCCACTCAACAACTGTCATCTTTTACCACTAAAGGCAACCGGAATTTGAGGAGCTCAAAGCTTCAGTGCCAGAGTCTGGGAATGGTGTTTGTTCAGAAATAGTAGCTAATATGACAATTGATTGCCATGACTAGTATTATATGGGAGAAAGAACTTAAGAGAAATGTAATAATGAGACATATTACAATAATATCATTTACATGATATCTGTGAGGAATGAGGCATTGCCAAATGAGAGAATGGTGCATATAACCTAAGGCTAAAGTTTATTTTTAAGCCATTTTTTATGGAACTTTAAAATGCACATTCAATTTTCTTGCCTTTGCAAACAAAGAATGTTGAACATGTTTTAAAATTTCCCTAATGAAATAAGTCTTGATCAATGACACATGTAAAACCCAATGAAACTGCACGTTGGCTATGGGAGGAGGTGTGGGAGGAGGGGAAAGAAAGAACATGAATCATGTAACCATGGAAAAATATTCTTAATTAAAAAATTTTAAGGCTAAAATAAAATTTCCCTAATGACTCTTGGTCAACATTCTGAACATCCATGACTGTATAAAGGTGTAATAGTGTTTTCCTTAAGAGTTATGAAGGTTGTCAGGTTGTCTACCAAATAGCACCAGGCTGCTCTGCTTTTCTAGTCTAAGATTTTTCTCCCTCTTCCCGTTCTGCAAGCTGTAATTGGGGGGGGATCCATCTCAAGAAATAACCTCTTCTGTCCAATATGTTACCTTTCTTAAAGCTAGGAGTAATAGTGAAAGTTTAGGGTTTAAGAGGGAAACCAATAGGCAAACTTGATAAATCAGTGGCCTGACTTTCTCCCAAATACTCAAATACGTTTTGAGTAAGACAGCAACATGGTTCTACTTTTTCATGTAAATTAAGGACATGGGCTACAGGATCACTAGTTTCCTCACTGCAAACTTTCAGTTAAAAACATATGGAAGAGGAGCTAAGTAACACAGTGGATATAATGCCAGGAATGCAGTCAGGAGAACCTGGGTTCAAATCTGACCTCAGATACTTCCTAGCTGTATAACCCTCCGCAAATCACTTAATCCCATTTGCCTAACTCTTGCCACTCTTCTGTCTTAGAACTGATCCTAAGACAAAAGGTAAGGGCTTAAAGAGATAAATTAATATAGTATGGTTAGAAGAAAGTTAAGTTTTAATTTGTCATTATCAGGTTAATAATTGCAGAAAAAGAAAAGAACTAACTTACTGTATACAGAGCTCATGTCCTTCTGCAGTCCCTCGACCCGGAAACTGTGTCAAAATTAAAGATAACATTTTTAGGCGCTTTCTGCATTCCAAAAAGTCTTGGTTATGGTGAAAATCTGTGGACGCAGAGAGGGGCAACCCATCTCTCACCCGTACCACACAGGCAAAAAGGATCATGGACATGGTCCGAAAAGGAATTCATGAGGACTCCTGGAAAAAAAAACAAAAAACAAACAAAAAAAAAAAAACATCTTGGTAAAGTGTGTGATCTTAGACTGCCAAGAAAGGCTCCCAACTGCATGTCTGACCCTTCAGGGTATTTCTCTTTCCTTTTAATTTCCTGGCTCATTGACAGTTCCAGCTCCAACAATAACCACAGATGAACTTTTCTTCTTATTCCCCTTGCCTCCAATCTCATGTCACCTTCAATTCTCTTCCCTTGATTATCTTCCCCATCATCTTCCTCCCTGCTCCTCCAGCCTAGGGGTAACTAAACCAAATGGGATGGAGGGGAAAATGGGGAAGGTTGTGTAAATTCAGAATACAAATTAATTTTTTTTTAATGTAAAGGATTATTTATTTATTTTTAACCCTTGTACTTTGGTGTACTGTCTCATAGGTGGAAGATTGGTAAGGGTGGGCAATGGGGGTCAAGTGACTTGCCCAGGGTCACACAGCTGGGAAGTGGCTGAGGCCGGGTTTGAACCTAGGACCTCCTGTCTCTAGGCCTGACTCTCACTCCACTGAGCTACCCAGCTGCCCTACAAATTAATTTTGTATGCCAAGTTAGACAGAGGAGAGGAGAGGGAAATTGTAAAGCTAGTTTGAAGTTAAGACAAAAGGAAATATAAAAGGCAGCTGCAATTAGCAATTTAGTTTCCATGGCTATATTTGAAAGATATAACAAATAGAGAATGAATGAGTGAAAAAAACATTAAGTTCTGACACTGTGCCAAGTGATCAGGATACTAACAAAACATACAAGACAGCCCCTGCTCTCTCGAGGAGCTCAGTCTTTGATTGGGAGAATACATACAAGAGATCAGCTGCAGGTTGATCTCCCTATCACAAGTCTCTTCTCATTTCAGTCCATCCTTCACTCAACTGTCAAAGTTATCCTCCTGAGGCACAAGTCTGACCACATCTGCTACAGATTTATGTCATCAACCTCAATGGGCCCTCATTGCTGCTAAGAAATCCTACTAACAACTCCCTTATTAACTCACTATCCCACTCCCCACAGCAACTCCTCCAAACCTTTTTCATCCCTCCTCAAACCTCCTATGATCCCGCTCTCTCTTGAGGCTTAGCCGAGAATCTCACCTCATATTTTACAGAAAAAATTGAGGCCATTCACTGTGAAATCCTTCTCTCTTCCTAATCTATCACTCTGGAGCCTTCTGCCACAATCTCTTCCTTCACCCTAGTTTCAAATGATGAAGTGGTCTTACTCCTTACTTATCAAGGCTAACCCCTCTACCTATTCAAGTGGGATCCCATTCCATCCCATCTCCTCCAACATATTATTCCCTCTGTCATCCCCACCCTTTTCACTTATTTTCAATCTCTGTCTACTGGCTCATTTCCTACTGCCTAAAAATACATCCATGTCTCCCCTATTCTGAAAAAAAACAACTTCCATTGATTCCACTATACCTGATAACTATCATCCTGTATTTCCTCTGCCTTTTTGTAGCTAAACTCCTCCAAAAGGCCATCCAGACATAGGTACCACTTCCTCTTTAAATCCCAACAATCCAGATTCCAACCTTATCATTCCACTGACTTTACTCCAAAGTTACCAATGACCTCCTGGCTACCAAATCCAATGGTCTTTTCCCCCCTCTTCATTCTCCTTGACCTCTACAGCCTTTGACATTATTGGTCACTCTCTCCCCCTTGATACTCTCTTCTCCCTAGGTTTTCAGGATGCCACTGTCTCCTGGTTTTCCTATCTGACTGATCCTCCTCCAGGTCACACCCTCTAACTGCGGGTACCCCTCTGGATTCTGTCCTGGGTCCTCTTCTCTTCTTCCTCTACACTACTTCATTTGGTGATCTCATCAACTCCTAAGGATTTAATTACCATCTCTATGACGGTGATTTTAAAAACTACCTTTCCTGCCCCAATCTCTCTGTTGACCTCCAACCTTGTATTTCCAACTGCCTTTCCAACATCTTGAACTGCATATCCAGTAGACATCTTAAATTCAATATATCCAAAACAGAATTAAGGATCCCTCCCTCTAAAATTTCCCTTTTTCTTATCTTCCCAATTACAGTAAGGGGCAGCATCATCTTCCCATTCCCTCAGGTATCCAACCTAGAAGTCATCCTGGATTGTTCATTATCTCTTACCTCCCATCTCCAATCTGTTGCCAAGGCCTGTTGATTTCACCTTTGCCACATCTCTCAAATACTCTCCCCACTTCCCTTCTCTGACACTAAGACCAACTTAGTGCGGGTTCATTTCATGTCTGGACTATTGCAGGAGCTGCTGGTGCACCTGCCTGCCTTAAGACTCTCTTCCGCCAATTCATCCTCTATTCAGAAACTAAAGTGGTTTTCCAAATCTGATCATATCACCCTCCTACTCAATAAATTCCAGCGGCTTCCTATTGCCTCTAGGAGCAAATACAAAATGTTGTTTGGAATTCAAAGCCTTTCATAACCTAGCCCCCTCCTATTTCTCCAGTTCTTACTCCTTATTCTCTTAATATGCACTTTCCAATCCAGTAATACTGGTCTCATGGCTATTCCATGAACAAGACCCTCTATCTCTTGGCTCTGACATTTTCTCTTGCTGTCTCATAGGCCTGGAATGCTTCTCCACTCCAATTGCTGACCTCCTTTAAGTCTCAATTAAAATCCCACCTTCTACAGGAAACCTTCTACAGGAAGCCTTCTCTTAATCCCTTAATTCCAGTGCTTTCCCTCTATTAATTTATCCTGTATTTAGCTTGCTTTTCTATTTGTGTATCACTGCCCCTATTTGATAGGGAGCTCTTCGAGGGCAGTAACTATCTTTTGTCTATTTCTGTATCCCCAGTGCTTAGTACAGTGCTTGGCACTGTATCTCTCCCAAATTACCTCCTCCAGACTTTCCTGGTTTCTTTCAAGTCTCAGGAAAAAGCCCTTTATGGTCCTCCTTAATATCACTGCCTTCTCTCTGGGATTATCTCCATTATCCTGTACATACCTTGTTTAGACATTGTCTTCTTCCATTAGACTGTAAACTCCTTGAGAGAAAAAATTGTTTTTACCTTTATTTTTGTATTTGTGCTTAACTCAATGCCTGGTACACAGTGGTTGCTTAATAAATGCTTGCTGACTTGAAGCTGTGAAAAATGTCCTATAGTTATTACTATCCCTAGCTTACAGCTTGAGGTTCAGGGTGAATGTCTAGTGCTGATTATTAACTTATAAGAGTTTCACATCTCTAAAATTATCAAACCAGAGGGTTTCATGAAGAAATAACAAAGTCTTAGACTATATTAAGTATTTACTTCCTTATTCAAACTCCAGAGGCTTCCTAGTTCCTCTAGGACAAAATCATCTTATGTTAAACTAAAGTCCCTCACAACCTGGCCACAACCTACCTTTCCAACCTCATTAGATATTATTCCTCTATCCACCCTCAAAGGTCTGGCCAAAAGACTTGTTTGCTGCTCTTCATATGTGACATCATCTCCAGTTTCTTTGACTTTTCACTCACTGTCTCCAATCCCTCCTGCCTCAGTAAATCTCTTAACTCCAAGTTTTAGTTCAAACTCTGTCTTCTACCTAACACTTACATACCCATGCGCATGCACATGCATGCATGCACGAACACACACATACACACATACCAAAACTACCTTGTTTTATTTCTGACCTGACTTATGGTTTAACCAATGCGGGGAGCTCACAGTAAGATCTCCCTCTACTGACACTTATTAATCTTGAATATTTGCTTGAGGCACCAAGCCCAAAATGACTAGGCAAAGTCACCTAGGCAATATGTAAGAAGCAGCTCTCAATGCATTATGTCACTTAGCCTCTCCCTTGTATTTACTTTGTATTTTATTTTATGAATACTTGTATAATACTACCTCTGAGATCACCCTTCCAACCCAATGGGCAGCAACTACTTCTCCCCTAAGGGCTCTGAGGGAAATCTTAAAGGGTAAGGATTTTTGGTACAAAATACCTCATTTAAAAAATTGTTATAGGGGGCAGCTGGGTAGCTCAGTGGATTGAGAGTCAGGCTTAGAGACAGGAGGTCCTAGGTTCAAATCCAGCCTCAGACACTTTCCAGCTGTGTGACCTTGGGTAAGTCACTTGACCCCCATTGCCCACCCTTACCACTCTTCCACCAAGGAGCCAATGCACAAAAGTTAAGGGTTTAAAAAAATGGTTATAGGCAGAGGAAAAACAACTGCTTGAACACATGGGCTGACGGGAATATTATTGGGGAAGAATACACTAAACAATAACGCTAGTCCAACTATCAATAATATGGAATTAGGTCTTAATCAATGATACATGTAAAACCCAGTGGAATTGTGCATCAGCTAAAGGGGGTTAGGGGAGTTTGGGGAGAGGGAAAGAACATGAAACATGTAACTATGGGAAAATATTCAAAATAAAAATTAAAATATAATTTAAAAAAATTGTTATAGGGGAAAAGCTTGCTGTGTCAGAAAGGGATAAATTCAGAAACCAAGTCAACATAAAAAACAAAAGATATCACTAAAACATTTAGAGATGCTGCTGCACTTTAAGTTGTTTATAAGTTTAATTGTGTTTGGTAAAGGTAATTCACAAAACTTGTATTTCATATATAAGCTTTATTTATAAATTAACCTTTTCAGTTATTGAAAGAAAAATAAAACTTGAGGATTAATTGTAATGTACACACTTTCTGAATTCACTTCCCCAATTTCCAAAAGAAAGCCAGTTTCTCAGAGGGAGCTAACTTACTTGTCTCTTCAGGGATCTAAAACTCTTAGGGCAGTGATGGTAAACCTTTTAGAGATGGTGTGCTGGGGCCTGCCTCCACCCCACCCCTTAGGACAAGTGCTGTGCTGGTCCTCCACAGCCAAGTGTCAGGCACCCTTCCCTGCCTTACCCCACACAGGGGAGAGAGAAAGTCCTCCCTTTGGGCTGCTGGGTGGAAGGTCAGGTGAAGTGAGGAATGTCCTCAGCCCCAGCAGAATGGAGAAAGGGAGTAAGCACTCCCACTGGGCTGTGGGACAGAGGGGGGCAGGTGATGTGAAAAAATGTTATCAGGCACAGAGGAGAGAGGGAAGGGAATGGCTCTGTCTGTGTAAATGGAATTAGCTCCAGCCCATTCATAGTCAAAACTCTAGTCACCAGAGATAATGTCATCCCCACCTCCCTTAGTGGGGAGGGGAGATGAGTTACAATATAAGTAACAAACCAAGAATAAGGGACTGCCTTTTGGGCAGTCCAAATCAGTGTAGAGGCTGCCATTTGTCCACTTGAATTAGAGGTGGACCCACAGGAAGTGACAAACAACACTATCTCTTCAAGTATGTTGATTACTTCCTGTTGGAGCAGTTCCAGCTTTGAACTTGGTGCTGAAGGATCACAGCTGAGTCCTCAGGCTGCTTCCACTCTGAATTGTCATGTGGGTAAGTTAGGCTGACTTCCTTGGCCTACCTTGGCGTTTCCCAAACTCTACCTTAAGTAGGCCTCTTGCCTCTCTGATTGCTAAGGCCTTGTGGCTTGTAATCTAGTTTAATTAGCCTTTTAACCCTCTCTCTCTGTCCGGGTCTCTACAGGCCCGGACTAGCCTCTCCCTCTATTTCCCTACCTTTTACCCTTCCTAATTGTAAATAAACTACCTTAAACCCGATCCTGACTTGGGTCTATTTTAATTGTGGAATCAATCTGAATTATTGATTCCTGGCAGCCACACCTTAAATATATATCTATATAATATCTAAAATTTCCCTCTTACACATCTGAGTCCCTCTGCCTTTCTAGTAATGAATGGGGGGGGGGCAGCTATGTGCCTACAGAGAGGGTTCTGCGTGCCATCTTTGGCACCTGTGCCATAGGTTCACCATCACTGTCGTAGGGGGTAGAGTTGATTGCTAATCTCTGGCTCATGAGCCCCCACCAGCATGTTCTCCACAGTTCTTCAATTAGCCAATGTTAATTAGCTTTTAGTAACAGATATTACTAAAGTAGCAAGAACAAAAGAACACAAGACTGCTCCAATAGTCTGGGACACATTTTCCCCTGTGTGTATATACGAAGTCCCTAGGGATAGTGAGCTCAAACTTAGAGAGCTCACATGGACAAAGGTAAACTCAGAGCTCCTTATAAATCATTCTCTCTTTTTATGGAACCCTCACTAAATTCTCTTTTGATGTGCATAAACTCTCTGTTGCACTCCAACTTGGTGGGGTGGTAAATGGCCTTGTAGAAATAGCCTTTAGATTGCCTTTCCTTCATGTGTCTAGTTTGTTCTTAATTCTCAGTGCAGATGATACCATCAGCTATTCCCTGGACACTGTTACAGATTGATGGAAGTCCACCCCTATGTTCAAATGGTCATCCTCTAGAGGGAAAGGAAGTAGGAAGAAAGGTAAAGAGAGAGGAGACAGAGACTCTCTCTTTGGGACTTGCTGGGAGCTACTCTACCATAAGGAAGAATTCTAAACTGGCCTTTTGTTTTTATCTAAGCCCCACAGGACTTGACTTGTTCTTTTCAAAAAATCACAAGACATTTCCTGGTAGTATCATCTGCTTTCAGTATATGCCTTTGTTTCAACAGTCTTTAGAAATTATTCACACCTAATTTGTAGTTTTGATTAATATCATAACTCAAAGAGGCATTTACACCCAATAAAAGTATCAAGGCATAAATCTCTTTATGTTGGGATTGAAGTTACATGACAACCCTCTTACAATAGCTTAGTTGATCAACCAATTAATGCTACAAAGCATTATATTTAGTGAAAAAAGTCTTTAAAAAACTTAGATTACTTACTCTAAAATATTATTTCATATGGAGTTCAAAATTTACTGCATCAATAAAATTGAGAAAAAAATTTAAAATTAAAATATTACCAGTCTGTGTAACCAAACCTTATTCCACTTACAGAAAAAAAAATGACCAATTTTAGTCATATGTTGGTTTGGGCCAAAAAAACTTTCATAGTACCAACACAGGTCATAGAATCAGCATCCTGGAATTGCAATAGACTTCAGGAATCATTTAGTCAAGGCTGTCCTTAAACAGAATTCCCCTTACAATGTCAACCTTTAAAATCAACTTAAAAAGATCTATATTGTTGGGATACTCATTATCTTTAGAGACAGTTCATTCCATTTTTTTACAACTCTAATTGTTAGGAAGTTTGTTACGCCAACCTGAAGTCTACTTTCCTATAATTTCTATCTAAATCTTTTCTCTAACATTCTGTGGCTTTCAGATCCTACTCAGTGGTTGGCTAGCCATTTTGCTCTCTATTTCTCCCCTTAATCCTTTTTCCTTCACTGATGATTTTTAGCACCTCCATTAGGTGATAGGCAGGAAAAAGTGGTACCTTTTCTTTTATTTTATTTTAGGCAGGAAGTTAATTTAAGATAAACAAACCAAGAACTGAGATATGTGATTACTGCTGTAACACATTCTATTTATCTGTATTAACCCCAATCCTCCACAGAAGTTCTTGACCATATGTCCTCAGAACTTTAGTAAGTTCAGAGCAGTTCATTTTCAGGCTGAAAGATTTTAGGGGCCATGGCAACTTTTAAAGATCAATCTGAAAAAATGAAAGATTCTCAAGGTACTGGCATAACTCCATTCACCCTGATAATAAAGGCTCACTATACATACAGTCTCATGTAACATCTACATTCTTAAAAAAAAAAAAATAACAACTTGCTGTATGTAATTTTTTAATAAATCAAACCCTATACTAAATATATTAGGGTAGTTTACTATTAAGAATCCTATTATAAATCATTTGATAACATAACAAATCATTTTGTAAAGTAAATAATCAATCCCCATAACTTAAAATGAAGCAGCCTAGAATAAAGTCTTCCTTATCCCCAAGATTCTAAGAATATCTATTTGTATGTTCAGGTTTTCATATATCTATCCGATTTGCTCAAAACGGGGCAGAAAACTTTGTATGGATGCTACCAATACATATATATTATATATAGTATTATCAATTCGAAAAACATTTATTAAACACCTATTATATCCCAGGCACTCTGCTAAGAATTAATGATACAAATAAGAAAAAGAGACCATTCCTGACCTGAAAAAGCTCACAATTTAATGAGGAAAGATAATACAATCAAGAGTGTGTATACATACACCTACGTATCTAAGAAGATATCTACCTAGATAGATGGATGATAAATGGCTCTTGGCGGCTGCTAGGTTTTAGATTTAGAGCCCTCAAAGGGGTTCAGAAGTGGTGAAAACAAGGATAGAGTAAAAACTGGTCCAAGAAAAGTGCTGAAAAATCCCTTTATTCTCTCCTGAAGTCAACTCAGATCCTCTCATTGCTCATCTTTGACACAGGATGGGGCAACATGGCCAAGAGAAAAGCTAACAAAAACATGCCTCTATGGCAGTAGAGGTTGGCATACTGAAGGGCGGCCCTAGTATGAATCTCTAACCAGGAAAATTTCTTCTCTAGGTAAACCTGCTCTTGCTGACCAGGTAAGCTTGTAGGGTGGCAGGGGAGTAGATAGAACGCTAGGCCTGGAGTCAGGAGAACTCATCTTCCTTGGCTCAAATCTGGCCTGAGACGCTTCCTAGCTGTGTGACCCAACCCTGTTGGTCTCAGTTTCCTCATCTGTAAAATGAGCTGGTAAGGACATAGCAAACACTTCGTATTTTTGCCACGAAAACCTCAAATGGGATCACGACAATTCAGATACAACTAAACAAGCTTGTAGGAGCTTACTGTTGGTCGAACAGGATTTAACAAACTATTCCACACGTCCTTAAGCATGTGCCTCCCTGCCCTGCACAAGCCATCTCCCATGCTTTTTCAGGTCAGAATCCAGGCTTAGCCCTCTGGGTTCAAGCCTTCTCAGACCCGGAATTTCCCCCATAACCCAAGGCTCTCTCCCTCCATAAACTCTGTCCCATCCCTCCTTTGGTCTCATTGACTCCCTACCTACTACCCGAGTACTTGTCAATTCTCCTCCCTCCCTTCCCCGCAGGAAATGCCGGAGTTCTCTACGGGAGGGGCGGAGATAGGCTTTCGGAGCGCGGAGCTGGATCTCTTCTGGTTCTAGCCTCAATCTCACTGCGCCTCAGGTAAGCCATTTACAGGGAATCAAAGCATCCCAAAGACCAACCTCTGACCGCGCATGCGAAGACGCATCCCCGCGCCCCGTCCTCGCTCCGACTGCCTAAGTAGTTCGGAGAGGACCTTCCAAGCCCCGCCTCGTCAAAACACACCCGCACGCGGAGACCTCGCCCTCCTGTAACCGCCCCCTTCTGCGCAGGCGCCTTACTCCCGCCTGCCCCTCCCAGCCGGGTGAAGGGACCCAGCTAACGGCCGCTGGGAGACTGGGGCTCCGTGCCTCCCCTTCCCCCCCCACCCCCCGCCCCTGCCCCCGGCGCTTACTTCGCTCCTGAGCCCCTGCCACAGTCGCCTCAGTGTCACCGCGATCCCCTGTCGATCTGTCCTGCTGACGTCCCGGCTTTCTAGCCCTCCCCTACCTCCTGCCTACAGCTGGGCGGCTGCTCCTGCCTGGGCGCACAGGGAAGGGGAGGATGGGCTAGGGTAGGCAAGGGGGCGGGGCTCGGCCGCCTACACCTTGCGGGCCGGTAACTCGTGTGCGCATGGGCAATCTCGCCAAGCCGCTCTACCCCGCCCGCCACCCACACTTAAACTGAGCCGAGCGCGGTCCCGTTCCTAGGGCGGGGGTTACTCTAGCCCGCTGGAGATTAGTCCCGCCTCCGGGGCGGGGCTAGCAGGAAGAGAGCGACTGTTAAAGAAGCAGTAATTTTAAAATCTCAAGGTACTAAAGAAGGGAGGAGTGCGCGCTAAGGTAGAAAGTAATAGCAGGTAGGTTTGGTAATTGCCAGAACTTCCTCCCTGCGAAGCAATGGAAGAGAGATAATTTTTTTTTTATGTGCTAGTCTGCCTTTCAAAAGCTAAGTGAACCGGGATAAGCCCCTTTAATTCCTCAATTTCACCAAATTTGTAAACTATGGAGCTAGAATAGATGATTTCCAAGGACCCTTCCAAAAGAACTCATCACATCATCACAACCCCCCCCCCCCCGCCGTCCGCCACC
>NC_058130.1:93566222-93603719 GCF_016433145.1 Gracilinanus agilis
CTCCGGGTTCCTTCCTCTACCTGCAGAATAAAAAGTCTGGCTCACAGGTCCCTCTCCTCCTTCCAAATGCAGTCCCTAAGGAGACTGGGAGCAGCTGGGCTCAGTGTCTGTGATGGCAACCCTTACAAAGACCCCCAGAGGATCTGTGAGGCTTGGGCAGAAGGCTGGCTGCCTCTGGTGGAAATGCTTTGTTACCCAGACACCAACTCCTAGCTACCACCCCACAACCTATAACGTTTAAAAATTAAAGAAGATATTCCTTTGGGAAAATTCCACAAGATTTATGTCAGAGGTAGGAAAGGCCTCAGAGTTCAAGATGTGGAAGAATTTTATAAAATAAGACACAGGCTGTCAGATAGGTCTATAGAATGAGCTAGAAGGGAAATTAGAATGTAGAATATGGAATGTCATTTGAGAAGAACTATAAAGGGCAGAATGTCAGAGCTGGAAAGAACCTTGGAACAGAATGTAAGAGTAAAAGGACATCTCTCTTGGCCTCAGTTTCCTCATCTGTAAGGATTTAAACTTGATGACTTCTATACTATAGAGGTATATACTCATATATTCATAATATCCTATCTTGCTTTAAAACTATGCTTCTATGATCTTCCCCTTAAACAGACTCCTCCATGTGGACTACAGGTTTAATATGAATCAAGAGTTTGATATAGCAGCCAAGAAACCTAATGCAATCTTCTGCTGGTACTGAAAGACATAGTGTCCAGGAATAGATAAGTGACAATTCTGTTCTATGTTGCCCTGATCAAATCATGTATGGAGCATCATATTCAATTCTGGGTTCTGTGTTTTAAGAGAAATATTAATAAGCTGGACTGTCTAAATTTGGGCAAACAGGATGGCACAAGATCCCAAGGTTAAGCCATGTCAAAATCACTTAAATGAGCAAGGGATGTTTGGCCTGAAGAAGAAAAGTCTCAGAGGATGTGATCCTTTTTTTAAGGATATGAAAGACTGTACCTTTGGAAGAGGAATTAGACTTGTTCTGTTTAGATCAAGAGGGTGGTATTAGAAAAAATGGATAGAAATTGTAAAGAGGGATATTTAATAGGCTTTGATATAAGGATACAAGAATAGGAAGGAAAATATATCTTGATATAAAGAAAATCTAACAATTAGAGCTATCCAAAAGTGAAATGGGCTGTCTCTGGAGGTGATGGGTTCATCATTTAGAAAAGATGATGAAACCAAATCCTATAGCCCTAAGGCGAAGTTTTCTCATCTGTAAAATAGGGATAATAAATCTTAAACAGCTTATTTCAGAAAATTATAGGAGCTGGAGGAGCTGGAAGAGCTGGAAGAGCTGAAAGAACATCTAGTCACAGAATCTTAAAGTTTGGAAAGGACCTCAAGGGGCATCTGCTCAAACCTACATCCAAACAAGAATAACCTTTATAGCATTCCTGAAAGTGGTCATCTAGCCTCTGCTTGATGATCTTCAGGGAAGGCCTTTTCAATTTTGCACAGTTCAGATCATCAGATAATTTTTCTTTTCATTGAGCTAAAATTTCCCTCCCTGCAACTTCCCATCCATTTTTACTAGTTCTGATCCCTGGGGCCAAGCAGAATATGTCTATTCGCTCACTTGAGAGCCTTTCAAACACTTGAGGACATCAGGTATCCCCTAACTCTTCTTACATGGTTATATGGTATGATTTCTAGATCCAGATGTGGTCTGACCAAGGCAAAGGATAAAAGAATTATCACCTCCTCTCCTCTGAAGGAAATGGCAAACTATTCCAATGTCTCTACCAAGAAAACTCTAAATGGAGTCATAAAGAGTCAAACATGATTTGTCCTACTAAATTTCCCCTTTTCAGATTTGGCCCATTACTCTATTCTGTCGACATCCTTTTGGATGCTTATTCTATTGTCCAAAGACTTAGTTATCCTTCCCAACTTTGAGACATGCAAATTTTATATCCATACCTTCTATGCCTTAATCCAAGTCCCTTTCTAAAATGTTGAACGTCACAGCGTACAAGATAAATCCCTGGATCAATCTATTAAAGACTTCCAGCCCAGCTGAACATGAATTTATTACTAACTCCCCTCTGGTGGCTTCATTCAATTCCTACATTTCATAGATAAAGAATCTAAGGCTCATAAAGGTGAAGTGACTTACAAAAGGTCACATGGCTAGTAAGAATTGGGATTCCAATGCAGGTCTTTTGATTCTAAAGTCAATGATCTTTCTATTATGCTACACCTACCTCAAGGAGTAGTTATGAAGAAAGTGCTGCGTTGACCTTAAACCACTTGGTAAGCCTTCAGCTGGTGTCAGTACCAGTTCAGACAGTCAGAGAGATTAAGATACTCCAAACAAGTCCTCCTTATAGAGTCAAAACCATAAGACCATGCCCTGTGGCCTGATAACATCCATTCGTTGGAATGAGAAAAGAAATATACATCTAGTTTCTTGTCGATATGATGGAGAGTTAGCTGTACTTTGGCACTTTCCTCTGAGTTGGCAGGTGGATGACAAAGCCTCAGGGCTTCTAAGAAACATTGGCCCAGGGCCACTGGAATGACGTTGGTGATCTTGGAAGAGTACACTTTGCACAGAGAAACAGGTACTGAAGTTCAGCAACTCCAGCTCTGAAGGAATCAGACATGATGAATCCTGAGAATTATGAAAATATTGTCAAAGCTGATTCCAATGAACAATGATTCAGGGTCAGTGATAGCAAGATATGGTTGCAAAGGCAATTTTCTTGTTGTAGCTATATTTAACAATTCACAAAAGTGATTTATACTGGATCCTTCTATCAGAAAATTGGCTTGGGGATGAAATTATCTAAAGGTATGAACTTATCTTGACCTTTGCTCTCAACTTCCCAAGGAGACCTGTAGACGGGCAGTCTGGCAGCTATCCAAAACTTACAGGAAATTCTCACACTTCTCTGGGTTAGCAGGAAATTATTCCTGCAATTTAGGTTAGACTCAGGAAGATCCCTGAATAGGTACAAAGTGACATCCTCCAGGAAACATTTTTATATAGGTATCTGACTTTTCAATCAATAAATTTAGGAATCAACTTCCTTTCTTTCAAATCTTGTAAACCCTTATAAAATCTTGTACTACCTGTGTGAAGACTTTTGTTGTCTTTTTTTTGTGTTGCAAATTTCCTGAGGTCTCATTGGTCTGTTTATATTTAAATATACACCTTGAGTGGCTGCTTGCCAAGCAGTTTGCTTGAGCTGCTTCCACAAACTCTGTGTGTGTGTCTTTTTTCTATGTGTCTTTCATTTTAATCCTTTGCCCTGTGTTTTCATGTCCACTGTCCCCCTCCACAGGTCATAAGAACCTACTCATATTTATGTTAGCTGCTGGTCAGCCACACGGCTCTAAGTTTATCACCAATGGGCAACTTCCTACTTCCTCTTATCCTCCCTCTTTTCCCTTCCTCCTATGCAGAAAAATGAACTAACTTTCAAATAATACCCAATTTGTTTTGCTTTTAACTTCTTCCAGGCACTTTCTACTCAAGTTCTTCCAATTTAATCCAAAGTCTTTCTCACAGCAACTTGGTCCAGGGAAGTTTTCAGTAAATTGAAATTCAAATCAAACAGGCAAAAACATACACCCACAGCCTCTTAACTAGTTTCCTGGGCAAATGATGTATAGAAATCAAGTAAGATGAAGACTTAGATCACTAGATTTGGTGATAAAGAGGACTAGTAGATGCCTGGGAATAGGGTAGTACAGTTACTGAATGGTGAGTAAATAGGGATAGTGAAATTGGTTAGTTAAAGAAAGGTTAAAAGCATTATCTGAAACATATCATATAAACATCTCTCCCCTCTCCTCACTCACCACCATTTCAGGGAAAGAATCTATGGGATCAGGGAACTATGATAATCCAGAATCTCAAGGGAAATATTTTTTTTAAGTAAGAAGGAAAGATTCCTACAAGAACTAATTTATTATGAAGGAGGAATCCAGAAATATTTAGTTCTGGGTATAAGCATTATTGCAAGTAAGAAGGAAAAGGGGGTTCAGTTTTTGGAACCACAAGAAGCTGAAGGCAGTTGAGGGGCAGTTGGAACTGGACTATATAAGGGAGTGATCCCCAAGCAGTGGAAGCTCATTCTGGGTTTGGGTCTTGGGTGGTGGGTGGTCTGATCAAGATACTCCATTTAACCTTAGTTGATCCATACCAGGAGCTCCATTAGCTATCCCTGCTATTCAGTTACCAGCTATTTTAATCAATCCCCACTTTGGCCTGCTTCCTTATGCAGTTATAATATTCAACTAGCTGTAACATCATAACATCATCTCTGAAGATCTTTAAGCAACATCTGACAGCATCCTACTAAAGCCTGCTCATTTATTTATTTAGTTTGATACTTGAGTCATAGGTTAGGAAGAGGGAGGAACCACTGTGAAGAGGCCTAGCCCTGTTTGAGGTGAGGCCAGCCTCTGGCCCATCTTGATTAGTTAATAGAAATCTCCCTTTTTACTTCACCTTTCAATCCTTTTCCCAATCAACCTTCCCTTAATAATTAAAGAAGTTACTTTATAGTTTCAACAGCTTTGATTCTAATTGAGTAGGCCATTTACATCATCTCTCACCCTGATAGAACTCTCGGTCACTCCAAAGTCTGGCAATTGGAAGAGAGACCTCCATTAATGGGGATCCTTGTTGATTTTCACACATATCCTTGTTCATGGATCACACCCATCAACCAGCAACATCCCTTCTAGTCAAAGATCACCTCCTCTCAATTAATCCATCAAGTTGAGAGAGAATTAGATCTGATCCTCTCAGTGAAGCCATTATTCTGGGATCCCCCTGTAAGGACTTGCTTGACCAATCTCTTGTGAAAGACCTAACAGCTACTGGTCCAAGAAGTGTCCATCCCACACACAAGGTTTGAGTGGCTGCAATTCCAGCCTCAGCCTGCATCATCCTTACATTTTGGCAGAGCCACCTTAGGATTCAGAACCTTGCTAATACAACTAGGTGACCTTTTTTTTTTTTTTTTTTTTTTTTTTTTTGGAAAGGCAAAAAGGAAAATGGGGTACTCCTTGGGGAGAATTGTTTTCATCATGATTAGCAGTACCCTGCTGCTTTATAGTCTGTGGAAAGGGGCATACAACTTGTGGGTTGTGTTAATTCCACAATACATGCTAGAATTACTGAAACTTTATGATTCACATGAATGGTTAAAGATAAGCATTGGTCAAGTTGTGGCCTTCATCCTGACTTGTGGGACAGTTTTACTATTACTACTCCAAGGTTATTGGGCTATCAGGAAACTGATTAGGCATTTGATTGGCAAGGGTGATGATTCCATGCAATTGATTGAGGCATTGAGACAACAAGTTAAGGAATTGATTGTAATAAACAAGCAAATAAGAGAAGGTAGAGAACTAGATGCAAAAATCATCAAGCAACTAGAGCTGATTGAAGGGTCTAATCTGAGCAAGACCAAAGAGCAAAGCAACCAGGAAAAGACACAGGGGGCAGAAGCAACATTCACTATTCTATCTATTTGTGACAGAACTGTGGTCTAGCCTGACTCGGGCATTTTACATGTCAATGGATACCAATTTTTTTCTGGGGGACAATTAGAGATCTTGAAAAAACATTTCTCACAATTCTATATTGACTCCCACACAAGTCAATCATGGAATTTAAGAGGGCAATAAGACTTTATGACCCCACTTTTTGCAACATTGAGATAATATTATCAGAGCTTTATACCCCCAGCAAGAAAGCCAAGTTCATTGCAGAGACCAGGAACAACCCAAACCTAGCCTCCTGGCCAGAACAGTATGAAGATCTAGAACTATCCTCCCATGCCAACATCACTTATTTAAGACAGTGTAGAGAAGATAGGGCCAAAACAATGAGATCTCTTCACATCACCCAGATTTCTGGGGGCGTTTTGAGAAACTGAGGCAGGGGGATGATGAACACCTGCTTTGATAGGCTCGTGGAAGCTGGAGAGAATTTGGGATTTCAGGACATGAGTGAGAACAATATCCAACATATTAGAAGACAGTTCATAAAGGGAAGAGCAGTCCCTATTCAGACCTACTTTTGATTGCATTGCCCAGGGTAGAAATCACTGTCTATCAAAGATCTTGGGAAAACAGCTTCTTATGTATGTGAGTCACATGACAGAGTCCAAAGTATTGAGAAACAATGACAAAGACAGATTTAATTATTGCTGACTTGAAAAAACAGCTCAAGGAAGCAAAAAAAAAAAAAAAAAGGAGACGGAAGAAATCAAGAATTTGGCACTGCAAACACAAAACCAAAGAAACCAAAGCCAACCTAGACAATCTTATAACAACAACACTGTAAAAAGATTCTACGTCATAAACTTGGGCACACAGTGAATCAGTGTCATTTTAAATCCCAGATCAACTTTAATAGCAGAAACAACAACAATAACAACTTTAACAACAGAAGGAATACCTATTATAATTCTAAATGAAACAACAATAACAACAGCAACAACACATATAATAATAGCAGTGAAACAAGGTGTTGTGAGCACGCTTACTCCAGTTCCAATAATTCTCCAAGCTTATCTAAAATGGAGAAGTATGTGGCCCAAGAAGTGAGGCCACGTATTAACTTATGAATCAAGGAAACTGTTAACAATTAAAGCTGAAGAAAAGGGCTATGAAAGTGGAATGGCAATGGGAACTACAATAAAGGAGCTGGGAAATACATTAATGAGTAAAGGGCTTGCTGAAGCAAAACATGTTTGTAGGGAAAAGACTGTAGAAGAATTGGAAACAGAGAAGGATATTAAGGAGATGAGAAATAAAATTTATGGGATAGAAAATAATTCCTGTGGGGAAAGTCTTCATACTGTGTATGAAGTTAATAGAAGCATATGACTTTTTTTTTGTTGTTGTTGTTTTTTTAAACCCTTACCTTCCGTCTTGAAGTCAATGCTGTGTATTGGCTCCAAGGCAGAAGAGTGGTAAGGGTAGGCAATGGGGGTCAAGTGACTTGCCCAGGATCACACAGCTGGGAAGTGTCTGAGGTCAGATTTGAACCTAGGACCTCCCGTCTCTAGGCCTGACTCTCAATCCACTGAGCTACCCAGCTGTCCCCAAGCATATGACGTTTGAAATTAATTTGTATAGTGTTCAAGTGGTGGTTTCATTCAACACAGCTCAGTGGCAGGCTCTGTGAGGTTATCAAAGCAAAAGATAAATCCAAAGCACCCCCATCACACAAAAAAGCCCAGTCTTGGCCAGAGATCCAAAGCAAACCAATTCCCAATGGTGGTACTCTTGAATGAGGAGCTAAAAGAGCACAGCTATGATCAGCAGTTTTGGCACCTAAGGCAAGCTGCATGAAATGTGTCTTGTAAATGATATGAAAATAATGTAGGAAAAAATAAAGACTAATTCAATTGAGCAGGAGGGTGAATTAGTTACTACAGTAAACCACCCTTTGGTTATTAACCATGTTGCTGCATAGTAGCTTCCTATTTTAACTGCTTGCTAACTAGATATTTAGTTCTATTGTTTCTATTGTAATATAAGATTTTAGCATTGCCATGTTGGCTTTGGGCAAACTAGTCAGTTGCCCTAGATAGAATGTTGAAGAGGGCATGAGCCACTTGGCAGATACCAACTGGCAGTTGAGCCGGGAGTATAAAAAGCCTTAGAAACCCAGGGCTGGGTTCTTCCCCAACCTGACTTCATCCTGACCACTCATCTACCCTTCCTCTGGGCCCGGGTGGTGGGAGTAAAGGATGGTTGGATTGAAAGGGTGGCGGGAGTGAGAACATGGGAAACTAGGATTTAGGGCCAAAACTTCTAGAGCTCTACATTATTATTATTTATCATCATCCACAAGATTAGCCAATAGATCAACTCAATTTCCTAACCAGAGACCATTTCACTCTGGCCACGGGCTCTCTGCCCTCGGTCAGCCTAGACCTTCCAAGGACCTTCTATCAGCTTTAGCCAGATAATCCTTAACAACAGATTTTAGTATTACCAAGCCCTCTTACCCTTGCCTTGTTCCTTCCCAGTTACCAATAAACCCCATAGCCTTAACCAGTGAATCCTGTGGTTATTTCCCTACCATCAAAGGCTAGGAGGACAGGCAACAGGCAGGGATTCTGAGCAGTTAGGGGTGGAACAAACTCCATTGCTGAAGGGCAGGAAGCTCTACATCCACTTCCTGCCAGTCTGCCATTAACCAATAGGAGGCTGTTTCCTCAGCAGGGAGGGGCCAGCTGCCTGACATCTTAAAGGAGCCTTGTGGCTAGCAGTGAGGCTTCACTGGGCTCTCAGTTCTCTGGGTTTGGATCCTTGTACTTCTGTAAACAAGTTTCAAGCCCAGCTAAGGTTGCCCACCCCATCCTAACAACCAGCACTATCCTCCTGCTAACCTTGTTACCAGCTCAAGGCCCTGTTGATCCACTTTATTCATTACACTATGAAACATGTTGTCAACATTTGAATGTAATTTTTTTGTTTTATATTTTTATATTTTATTTTTTTCAATTATATGTAAAAATTATTTTTAACATTTGATTTTTTTAAATTTTGCATTCCATCCCAGCTGTGTGACCCTGGGCAAGTCACTTGACCCCCATTGCCTACCCTTACCACTCTTCTGCCTTGGAGCCAATACACAGTATTGACTCCAAGATGGAAGGTAAGGGTTTAAAAAAAAAAAATTTGCATTCCAAATTCTTTCCCTCCCTTCTTCTTGAGAAGGCAAGCAATTTGATATATGTTACACATATGTAGTGATGCAAAACATGTTTCCATATTAGCCATGTTGCAAAATAATCTACAGACCAAAACAAAAACAAAAAGGGAAAAAATGCTTCTATCTGCATTTGGACTCCATCAGTTCTTTCTTTGGAAATAGTGTTTTTCATCATAAGGCTTTCAGAATTGTCTTTGGTCCTTATATTGCTGAGAAATGTAATAATTTTTTGAAGTGCATAATCTTTTAAAATTAATTTAATTTTTTAAAATTTAGAATATTTTTCCATGGTAATAGGATTCATGATTTTTCCCTTGCCTCTTCCCTCACTCCTCCCAAAGCTGACAAGCAATCCCACTGGTATTGTTCCATGTATCATTGTCCAAAGCCTATTTCCATGTTATTCATATTTGCAGTAGAGTGATTTTTTAACATCAAAACCCTAATCATATCCCCATTGAACCATGTGATTGATTATATGTTTTCCTTCTGTATTTCTGTTCCCATGGTTCTTTCTCCGGATATGGATAGTGTTCTTTCTCATAAGTTCCTCTGGATTTTCCTGGATCATTGCATTGCTGCTAGTAGAGAAATCCATGACTTTCTATTTTACCACAGTGTATCAGTCTCTGTGTACAAAATTCTCCTGGTTCTACTCCTTTCACTCTGCATCAATTCCTGGAAGTCTTTCCAGTTCACATGGAATTCCTCCAGTTCATCATTCCTTTCAGCACAATAATATTCCATCACCATCAGATATCACAATTTCTTCAGTCATTCCCTAATCAATGGATATCCCCTCAATTTCCAATTTTTTGCCACTCCAAAGAGTGTGGCTATAAATATTTTTGTACAAGTATTTTTCCTTATTATCTGTTTGAGATTAAAAAAAAACCCAGCAGTGGTATGGCTGGATCAAAGGGCAGACATTCTTTTAAAGGCCTTTGGGCATAATTCCAAATTGCTCTCCAGAATGGTTGAACCAATTCACAACTCCACCATCAATGTATTAGTGTCCCAATTTTGCCACATCCCCTCCAACATTTATCACTTTCCTTTGCTGCCATATTGGCCATTAGGTATAAGGTTATTTTAATTATTTTAATTTGCATTTTTCTGATCAGGAGGGATTTAGACTTTTTCAAGTGCTTATTGATTTTTGTTTTGATTTCTTCGTATAAAAAAAAAACTGCCTATTCATGTCCCTTGACCATTTGTTGATTAGGGAATGACTTGAATTGCATAATCTTTTAAAAGTGTTGTACCTTCTCAAATTCCGTGCCCTAGGTCAAAGCTCTCATCACTCTCCCTAGATCTGACTCAGCAAAGGAAAACTTTGTTCTGTTTGTTTTTTGCATGTGGTTGACCTGAAATAATATGGTAAGACTGGAGAGCAACAAGTAGGATCCTAGCATTCCAAAATCCTGACCTTGCCTTTAAGCAAGTGATTCCCAAAGTGGGCACCACTGCCCCCTGGTGAGTGCTGCAGCTATCCAGGGAGGCGGTGATGGCCACAGGTGCATTTGGAGGTGGTGAATAATTGTAAGGGGGTGGTGATAGTATGTGACAGGGGGTGCTAAGTAATATTTTTTCTGGAAAGGAGGCAGTAAGCCAAAAAAGTTTGGGAACCACTGCTTTAAGCAATGATCCTAGCATTGACCTTTTCTGGATATGGCTTTTGAACCCTCTAGTAATATATCTTTTCATGGTTTTGTTATTAGATTTTCTGAATGTGTGATTCATGATCATATCTTAATCATTTTTCCCTTAGCACCTTCATTTGCAATGTTGACTTAACTTTGAATCCCTCCTTATGTCCCTGGGCTGCTCTATAGCTTGTTAGAGCACATTGGTCTAGTCTTGATAGCATAGGACCTAGAGAGGCACAAAATTATGAGATTGAAAATGTAAGAGGGAGATTTTAGGTATTTTATAGATATATATTTAAAGTGTGGCCACCAGGAATCAACAATTCAGATTGATTCTGTAATTAAATTAGACCCAAGTCAGGATCGGGTTAAGGTAGTTTATTTACAATTAGGAAGGTAAAAGGTAGGGAATTAGAGAGAGGGAGAGGCTAGTCCAGGCCTACAGAGGCCTGGACAGAGAGAGAAAGTTAAAAGACTAAATAAATGAGGCTACAAGCCACAAGGCCTAGCAACCAGATAGGCTAGTGCCTACTTAAGGCAGAGTTTGGAAGCAGCCTAGGTAGGCCAAGGAAGTCAGCCTAACTTACCCATGTGACCATTCTGAGTAGAAGCTACCTGAGGTCTCCTCAGAGATCCTTCAGCACCAAGTTCAAAGTGGGAACCTCCTTCGCAGGAAGTAACCAACATACTTAAAGAGGAAGTGTCTCTCCTCACTTCCTGTGGGTCCATCTCTAATTCAAGTGGACAAATGGCAGCTTCTACACTGATTTGGACTGCCCAAAGGGCAGTCCCTAGTTCTTGATTTGTTACTTATTGTCATGTGTGGTTAACCCATCTCCCCTCCCCACTAAGGGAGGTGAGGATGACATCATCTCTATGCCTAGGGTGAGTAGAGTTTGACTATGAATGGGCTAGAGTTAATTCCATTTACACAGAAGAGACCTAAAAGGGCATCAAGGCTATGGGATGGACCTGACTCAGGTAGGTATTCTTTTAGTTCAGTTTCAATGTTGAAATGAAATGAAGTATTCATAGGTTAATAATTAGCAAAAGGAAGCTTATTTTAGCCATAGAAAAAATATTCAACAAGGATATTCTAGCACTTATCTTTGGATAGATATGGTCCCTGTCATCTCCATTTAGAAACATATGGGGTGACTCCCCAAGTGTTAGGACACCCACCAAGTCCAACAGACCCCAACTCCATGAGGGTGATCCTTTTTATTCCTTTAGGTGAACAAGAAGCCACTTCCAAATGACCAGAGACTTCCAGGAAGCTGGGAGAGGCTGCTTGAGCCTGACCAATCAAATCCCCAAAACAACTCTGGCCCTTTTCAGAGGGAAAACTGATCTAAATTGCACAGGCAAAGGGATTAGGATATTGCTTCTCTTATGCAGACCAAATTATGCCTGAATAGAAATTCCCTCTATAATATATTTGACCAGTTAAAAGATTTTAAGTGATGAAGAACCCACTACTTCTTGAAATAGCAAGAGAAATCCTGATTCTGCCACCTACTACTTTCCCCATGCTAGTGCTGATGTTATGCAATTAATTAACCCCTGTTTAACCTAATATCAGACTTTTGAAGAAGAAATTATTAAGTAAAGGAAGAGGGCTAGTGTGCCTGAATCCTTCGTCCTTACAAGTAGTTTGGCAATCATTTTCCTTGATTATGTTTATCCTTGATTCCCAGCTGCTTCCCAGTGACCCTTTGCAGTATTATCCCATTACTTGCTCAACTGGATGGTGGAAAAAATTCAGAGTTTAGATTAGATATGTTTTATGATGTCATAGCCTAACTGAGTAGTGGGAAGAGTGGATGAGATATACAACTATTCATGCACAATATTACAAGATATATTCATTATGAAGGTGTTAACTGGAAAAAACACAAAATTTAAACAATCAGAAAAACCACTCTTTAATTAAGAAAAGCGGTTCAGTGCTTTCCTCAAGGCCTCCACACAGAGCTGTGAGCTACACACCCACATAGAGTCCAGAGACCCAGACTCTGGTTGCTCTGGTCATTGCCTCTTGGGAGAGTCACCTGTGCTAGATTGACAACTCTTAGGAACAAAAGAATTTGGGGGACTTATTTACCATTTGGGGAATCCAAGGGCAGGGAAAGATGATTGGCATTACCATAGCTACAAGGAAATGGGAGTGTTGAAACTATACTGACAGGATACAATCAAGCTTGGGAAAGGAATCATAGGCAGAGGCTAGGGCAGTGATGGGCAACCTTTTGGGCTTGGTGTGTCAATTCGCCAAAAAAACGAGCATAACTCGGGTGGTGTGTCACTTCAAGAAAAAAACACCATAATTTCATGATATTTATAGTTTAAATAACAAAAATGTATAATTGTAATATATAATTATATTTAGTAAACCAAAATAGGTAAATTAATATAGGTAGAATTGTCATCTATACTGCTTAGAGTGTCTACACTACACTATAGCAAATGTTTCATCCTCGGCATGCAGCCCCAATACTTCTCTCTGTATGTGGACACATGTCATCAAAAATGGCTACATGTGTCAATAAGGGAAGGGGCTATTTACAATGGATACTAAAAGGATGGTCCTTGCCCAGGTGGGGGCCTTCTTGGGAAAGAGTCTCTGATACAATGGGGAAGACTACTTAAGACAAAAGAGCAAGAGGCACTCACTCAGCTTTATTGCAAGTTCAAGCTTGAGTCCCACTGACTCCAAGGCAAATGGAATAGGGAATGAGAGGTCTAGCCAGCTTATATACAGTTTGAGTTCCAGGAACTGGGGGAGTAGGGGGGGCTGGATGTTAACACATGCTTCCTATCATCCATTCACCAGATGTTACTGGTTGGGGGTTTTTCCTACCATTCATTTGGTGTTGCTGTTTTTATCAGATCTGCTTCCCAGGCCTATCAGTCTTGTGTGAGTAATATAAGTAGGAAGCCAGAGTCACTGGACCTTAGAATACATGGAAGGTAATAAGGTACAAGAAAAGTACCTGAAAGGTCAGAAGGGAAGATTATAAAGAGCTTTAAGACCCTAAGAAAGGATTTTACATTTGACTCGGAAGGAAACAGGAAGCCACTGGAGTTTGAGTCAGACCTAGAGCTTTCTAAAATCTCTTTGTCAGCTGATTAGAGGATGGATTAGAGTAGGTAGACACTTGAGGCAAAAAGATAAACTGTGGGGCTAGAGTGGTAGTGTGGGCATAAGGTGATAAGGGCTTGCATAAGAGTTGTGGAAGTGTCAGAGGGGAGAAAAAGACTTATAGAAAAGGTAGAAATCGCAGGAGGACACAAGTGATTGGATATGGAGGTGGTGCTGGGGTTCCAGAAGGTTATCTTTTGCAAGAATGCAAGATTCTGAAATTTAGCTTAAAAATAAAAAGAGAAATTTATTATGTTGGAAAGTAATGTTGAATCTGGCCAGGAGGATAGCATAGGTGGAAGTCTGCCCCCTAGGTGGAACAGCATGGGTGGAAAGCTGTTCCTTGGGAGGGCAGCATGGATGGAAAAGCTCTCCCCAGGACATCAATTTTGGGGTTTTATACTCTTTACGATAGTGAAGCCATGACTCTAGAGTGGTAAGCACTGAAGCAAGGAGTGGGGGAGGTTTGCCCAAAGGCTTGGGGTGATTTGGAGGACTGATGAAGGAGGTGTGTCTCTTTGTCCATCTCAAATCTGCAGGACAATCAAAGGAGGGTAATCCTCCAGGTCAAATGTTTTAGGTTAGGAATTGAGGGAGTAAGGGAGCAAAAGAATTTCCATGATAATAGTTTGCCTGAGTTTCTGGGGGTACAATGCCATGCCAGTGGTAAGAATAAGGAGTTGGGAAAATACCCCTAATTTTGAGCTTCGGTGACTGAATGGTTGGTACCCTCAACAGTGGTAGGGAAGTTAAGGAGAGGAAACAGTTTTGGGGGAAGGACTAAATTTACATTTTTGGACATACTGAATTTACAAACAGCTTGAGTAATCCAATAAATAGTTGGAAATGAAAGTTCAGAGAGAAGGTAAGGCTGAACAAATAGGTCTGAAAAACATATGTCCAGAGGTGATAGTTGAATCCATGGGTGCCGATGAGATCACCAAATGAAATAATATCGAAGAGGACCCAGGACTGAGCCTTGAGGGGCACCCAGTGTGTTTACAGGTGTGATCAGGCTTATTGAGAAGCAGTCTCCAGAACGATCCAAATATCCAGATCATTGTGTTCATTGGGGGGCATCATATTTAGTAAATAGCGAATAGGCATTTATACAGCACCCATCATGTGCCAGGCACTGTGCTATTGCACTTTACGAGCGTTATCTCATTTGCTATTTTAGGAAGAACGTCGGTGCTAGAGACGTAGTTGTTTTAAGTGTTTGGCAGACTTTAAACGGTTGTAAATTAAGTGTTCAAGGTGGGAATGAAATGAAAGAAATTAGGAATGCTTAGCCCGGAGGAGAAAAGACTAAAGAAAGGAGAGAAAGGAACGCAAAGGTGTTTCACAAAGTAGGGGCATGACTTTTCACGGCCAGAGGAGGGCGCACGCGCCCCTTCGCGGCGATCCAAACTCAACTCCTCCCCCTTTCACTTCGCGCTCGTCGTGCGCAGCCCCTCCCCCTAGGCAGCCGTTGGTTGGAGCCCGAGTTTGACGTAGCCCATTGGAGGGCGGGGCAGAGTCCGCGTGCCCGTCTGTTTGCGTGCGTGCGTACGCGTGCGCGACAGTTCCTGAGGACAGCCGCTCGGATGCGGGCATGTCGGTGGCGTTTGTGCCAGAGAGGCTGAGGGGGAAGGCGGAAGTGAACCAGGAGACCATCCAGCGGGTAAGGCTTGCGCATGCGCCAGCTGCGGGCTCCGAGTGTTGGCTCCGCTCCCTCCCTCTCCACCCGGGCTACCTCTGGCTAGATCCGGGGCCCTGGAGCCCGGTCGGGCCTGCCCCCTGGACAGCTTTCCCTCTCTCCTACCCCGCGGGCCCCGGCCTTCCTCGCTCCACTGCCCCCACGCGCCGCCACATCCACAATCATCTTTTCTCCTTTCTTCTGGCCAAGTCGGGGGCCCGCGGGCTTCCGAGGCTCTGTTAGGCGCCTCCTGTGCGGTGCGTCCGACTACGACCCAAATGAAATCCACGGAGCCGCCCTTGCCTGTGGGAAGCTTACACTTGTGCACGGCATTGGGGCAGTGTCCCAAAAGTCTTAGTGCGGTTCTAGACGCTTACAATTTAACCCTTCCCCATACTTTGGGGGCGCTCTGGAGAGCTGGGAAGAGGCAAGACAGTTTTGGGGAAAGGCCAAAGCTCCAGAAGGAGCTCGGAGGCCATGAGCCAAGCCTTAAAGGAAAAGAGCTATTCCGAAGTGGAGGCCAGGGTGTGCACAGACTTAGGGTCCTAGGTAATGAGGCCGAAGGGAGGGTGGGCCCGATGGTGGACCTCCCGGGCCCAACAGTTCGTCCCTTATATTAAAGAAATGAGGCCTAGGAAAGGGGCACGGATCAGAAGTGAGGTGCTGCTTGTGGTTGAAGGCCACATCCTCAAGCAATTGCACCCCGGAACTAGAATGATGGGCATGTGGCTGCTGGAAGGGGCTGAAAGCTAGAGACAGGAAATTTTGTCGATTGGGTTGTAGGATGAGTGAGATGGGAATGATGATTCCTTCCCCTTCACCCCCTCCAGGTACTTAAGCTAAACAAAAAGCTTGACTTCCCCAACATATTCTTGGTTCTACCTTTGCTCACATTATTCCATATGCCTGGAAACATCCTCCTTCCACTTATAAAACTGCAGAAATCTCATTTCTTCTGTAAAGTATAACTCATGCGACCCTCTTCCAGGATGCCTCTCCTCATTCCTTGCCTTGCCTAATAACTTCCTTAGAAGTTATATATCACTTTGAACTTCTTAAATGCATTCATCATGTTATATTAGGTGGTTTGCTTATCCGTGTTTGTGCCTTGTTTTCTCTAGACTCGAGTTCATCAGTGTAAGCAACCAAGTCTTATCAAGGGTAGAATGGCAACATAGATTTGTACACAGTGACTTTAGTCAGTGTTGTTTTATCCCTTTGCTTTGTATCCTTCCCCAGGTCTTAGGTTCTTCTTTTGTCTCCTAGCCTCCATTTCCCCCATTTTTCTGACATTTGGTTCATTTGGCATAGGTTCCAGTCATTCCTGGACAGACTTTACCCCCAAGAATTTAGAGCCCCATAGAGAAGTAAGATTGACATTAGCAATAGAAATGCATAGATCCAAATACTTGGGACAGATAAGTTCCACCAGCGCTGTTCATATATTTCATTGTTCCTGGATTGTAGTATTTGGTGAGCTATGTCTCTGCATTAGTGGCTATGTTTGATTGTCTCTATTTTTACTCATTCCCATGTCTGTATCATAAGAGAGATTTCATGGAGGACAGGAAGTAGGTCCAGTGGGGAATTCACAAGACTGAACATAGTAGATACTTGTTAAATGCATCTTTGTCAATGAAGGGAAGCATAGTGGGTACAGTAGAAAGGATGATAGATTTGTAATCAAAAGATTTGCTTCAATTCCCACCCTACCATCTTCTACTTTTGTGACCCTTGAACAAGGCAATTAAAACCTCACCTGCTCTTGATATCCTCTAATTCTAATAGGAGAGAATTGAATTAGATGACCTCTTGTGGCCCTTACAGCAGCTCTCAATCTATGATTCTACAAAGGGAGAGGTCTTGGCTTGTTGAGATTCATCAAAGCCCAGGAATTAGAATGTCCAATGTAAGTGTGAAGAGCCTGGGGAAAGGCAGATGGGAGAGAGCAACATGGAGACCCCTACTATAGTAAAGCCAGAACAAAAAATAAATTAAATGGCGGGAAATGAGCCACTTTTGTCAGCATGTCCAAAAGGGACCTCACCAAGCAAAACCCTAAATGGCTGAAAAATTGGCTTGCAGAAGAAGAAAGTTCTGGATTTCTAGAGAACATCGAAACTTAATTTTTTTTAAACATTTAATAATATTTATTTTTTAGAAAAGTTAACATGGTTACATGATTCATGCTCTTACTTTCCACTTCACCTCACCCATCTCCCCCCCCCCCCATGGCCCATGTGCATTTCCACTGGTTTTAACGTGTCGTTGATCAAGACTTGTTTCCAAATTGTTGATAGTTGCATTGGTGTGGTAGTTTCGAGTCTACATCCCCAATCATGTCCGCCTCAACCCATGTGTTCAAGCAGTTGTTTTTATTCTGTTTCCACTCCTGCAGTTCTTCCTCTGAATGTGAGTAGCGTTCTTTACCATAAGTCCCTCAGAATTGTTCTGGGTCATTGCATTGCTGCTAGTACAGAAGTCCATTACATTCGATTTTACCATAGTATATCAGTCTCTGTGTACAGTGTTCTGGCTCTGCTCCTTTTCACTCTGCATCAGTTCCTGGAGGTCTTTCCAGTTCACTTGGAATTCCTCCAGTTTATTATTCCTTTAAGCACAATAGTATTCCATCACCAGCATATACCACAATTTGTTCAGCCCCAACTGAAGGGCATACCCTCGTTTTCCAGTTTTTTGCCACCACAAAAAGCTCAGCTATAAATATTTTCATACAAGTCTGTTTATCTATGATCTCTTTGGGATACAAACCCAACAATGCTATGGCTGGATCAAAGGGCAGGCATTCTTTTATAGCTCTTTGAGCATAGTTCCAAATTGCCTTCCAGAATGGTTGGATCAGTTCACAACTCTACCAGCAATGCATTAATGTCCCAATTTTGCCACATTCCCTCCAGCATTCATTACTCCCCCCTTCTATCATTTTTAAAACTTAATTTTTAAAGGCTGTCAAGTCATTGTCCCAGGTGGTAGGGAATGGTTATATGACCCTGTTAAAGAATAAGATGGGCCACTGTGGGGTTCAGAAGCCAGGCATCTCCACCAGACCAAAAGTTCTAGAAAATGGGCATTCAGGCTCTCTTTCCTTTCCTAAATTCAATCCAAATAACATGTCTTTTAAAAGATCATAGAAATTAGAGCTGGACAGGATCTTAGAAATCACATGGTCCAACTTCACTTTAGATAGATGAAAACAGAGAAGTTCAGTGACTTTGCCCAGTCTTACAAAGGTCTTAAGAAGCAAGCCTGGATTTCTCTACTAGCAGCAATGCAGTGATCCAGGACAACAACTCTGGGACTTATGGGAAAGAACACTATCCACATTCAGAGGAAGAACTCTGAGAGTAGAAACACAGAAGAAAAACGACTGCTTGATCACATGGGTTAATGGGGATATGATTAGGGATATTGACTCTAAAGGATCACCCTAATGCAAATATCAATAATATGGAAATAGGTCTTGATCAATGACACATGTAAAAAACCCAGTGGAATTGCGCATTGGCTACTGGAGGGGGTTGGGGGAGGAGAGGGAAAGAACATGAATCTTGTAACCATGGGAAAATACTCCAAATTAAATAATTAAATAAAATTTTGTTTAGGAGATGAAGCAGGCCTGGACCTAGATCCTCTGAATTCAATTCCAGTGCTCCTTACACTGTCCCATGCTTAACATGTCAGCTGTCTTTTTTTTACCTCTCCTAAGCATTTAATCTTTTTTTTAATTTTATATTATTTGTATCCATGTTTTATCCCACCCCCACCCAGTGAACTTCTTATAAATAGCACATCTCATTTGCTATTTTTGTTCTTTTTTAATCTCCTAGTACCAGCACACAGTAGATGGTTAATCACTGTTGAATGAAGTCAAATCCCCTATAGATAGTATGTAATGTTTCTGCTGTCTTTTAGTTGCTGGAGGAAAATGACCAGCTGATCCGGTGCATTGTGGAGTATCAGAACAAAGGACGGGCTGCAGAGTGCACACAGTAAGTTGCCATTTGGTCTGTCCTAAGAAGGCTAGGAAGTGGAAGCCACTTCTTCTTCTTCTTCTTCTTTTTTTTTTTTTTTTTTTTTTTTTTTTTTTAGGATTATGAATTTAGATCTAGAAGAGATTTTAAAGATCACCTTATCCAACCCCTTCATTTTACAATTCAAGAAACTGAGGCTGTGATGTTATGCCCAACATCACAGAAAAAGTTAGGTAACAGCTAAGATTCTGTTTTCTCTGGCTTCAGATTCTATATCCCATCAGTAAATGAATTCTTACTGCATCTGCATCTCAGTAAACCCTATTCCAGTTTGTGTGAGTGACTTAAATAAAATTTGTTCATCAGTTATTTTTCTTAGATGAAAACCTGAACTCAAAACCTGCTCTGAGGAGAGAGTCAGGTCCTAGCCCTGCCATATAGTAGCTATGTGGTGCTAAGCAAGTCACCTCCCTTCTCTGGGTTTGTTTGCTCTGTAAAGTAAAAGACTTAGATTAGGTAATCTCTGAGACTCCTTACATTCCACCTGTGCCCATGTGGTAGTATCCCTTTAAAGGAGATGATAGAACCACTTCTATTACCCCATTTGTGTCAGGCTAGCTCCAGTGTGCTTCTTCCACAGTTTTATGAACTGACCTAGTTCTTGCTATCATATGATAACATTCTAGAAACTAACACTACTTTCTGCCTGTAGTTTAGTTTATGGATTTTTCTTCCACAGGTACCAGCATGTATTGCACAGAAATCTCATTTATTTGGCAACCATTGCAGATGCCAGTCCAGCAAATGCTCCCAAAACAGTGGATTGATTGATTAGTCCTTACCTTTTGTCATATTGTGAGTATGCATCCCCTTCAAAGAAATGGAGCCATGACCTTTGCCAATGCCAGTGTTGAAGTTGCACCTGGGAAACAGGACTGAGGCCCATTTTGAAGAGCAACTGGATGTTTAATGTCACTTTTCATTACTCAACACGTCCCTCTAAATAGTCGTTACTCGGCACATCATTTTTCCCAATTTTCATCTTTGGGAGAAATAAAACATCAGGAAACCCTTTCAGAGCTTACTTCTTGGGCTGTCAGCTTAAAGGAGGCTGAGTAGAGACAGGAGGCATGACACTTCTGGCAATATCCTATTGTTTATACATATAAATGTAATTGCTCCCAGCAGCTATTTATTAAAGTTATGGTTCTCTGAACATGTCTTTGTCTTCTTAGAATCTCAGTGATTTAACACTTGTCTTTCTGAGATGGAAGGCTGCTGGGAAGTGTGGAACTCTTGTTTACAATAAACATTCCATTCAGACAACTAAAACATTATGGCATGTTTCTCTAGCTTGTGAAAAATACATTTCTCCCAACCAGGGGTAAAGCAAGTAAGATCATTCCTTGTTCTAGAAATGAGACTGTCAAACTTTAAGAAGTTGAATCTTGGCTGTGCTCTTAAAACTAATGTTAGAAGTTATACCTCCCTTACTGTACTGATTGTGTCATGGTCATTGATAAGTCCCTAGACCTAGATTTTAGTGACCCTCATAAGGAATGCTCTGGACTATTACTTGTGGTTAAAGGAAAATTTAACTGGAGTAGATTGGAAAAGTGCAACATGAGTACCTGAGTAATTATGTTTTAAAGAAATGCAGTTTTACTATTTTTATGCACTAGACAGGGCGTCCCAAGGGTCTTAGGGCCATTTTAAGCTCTAATGATTTTATAGCTACTAATAGGCTACTTATAAGTTCCTTTTTTAAAAAATCCTCATTTTCTTTCATCTAAACTCATAAACCCTCTATGCATGGCAGCTAGGTGGCTCAGTGGATAAAAGGCCAGGCCTCAGATTAGAAGAACTTGAGTTCAAATGTGACCTTATTGTGTGACCCTGGGCAAGTTATTTAACCCTAATTGCCTAGCTCTTACTGTTCTTCTGCCTTGGAACCAATACTTATATCAATTCTAAGAAGATATGGGTTTTAAAAAAAACCCTCTCCAGGCCTTAATTTCACATTCCCATCCCTCTTTCATTTTATAAAAAACAAGAGTAACTTTATGGGTGACAATAAAATGATTGCTCTGCAATGTGAAGGTATGGTTCTATGATTTTATAATCCAAAGAGGAAAAAACCTTACAGGAATCCAGAGCTTGAAAGAAATCTTAGAAATCATTTATACTAACACCCTCATCTTGCAGATGACACCTCCCAATATGATACAGTGGAATGATGGCTATGAATATAAGAGCAAAAAGCTCTGCAAAGGAGGGAATGGAGGCCCAGAGAGAACACTTGTCTAAGACTAAATGGCCAACTGATGGCAGAGGTAGGATCAGAACTCAGGTCTTTTGGCTCCTAATCTAGTGTTCTTTGGATGAAATTATGCTGCCTTCTATTATATTGTGATCTGCTCCTATGGGGCTTGGGTTTAGATAGCTAAGTGTTTTCAAGGGAGATCATCCTAACTCCTTCCCAACTACCCTGACCCTCTCCACATTCTGAGCTGCTTGTATTTTCTAATGCTGAGAACCACTATCCAAGCCTCTGTAGATTATACCCTTCCCCATTCTGGTAAAGAAACCAAAATATTTCATTCCAAACTAGGATTAATGCATTATGTGAAGAGAGAATTAAACTCTTATTTTTAATGTAATCAATCAGCCACCTTTAATTTAATGAATTAAGAATTTAAAGTACCCTTACTTAACACTTATTAAGTCACTAGATAAAAGTATTCACAAGTCACTTAAAGTTCACAACCCCAGCCAATACTAGACAAATTGAAAGGCTGTGTTTGTTTCCTGTGAAGAGGGGAGAAACAGGAAATGATGTGGAAAAAGGGGTATAATAGGTGAGACCGAACATGGTCTTGGGCACACTTTTTAGGTCACTTTTTTTTTTTTTTTAAACCTTAACTTCGGTGTATTGTCTCATAGGTGGAAGAGTGGTAAGGGTGGGCAATGGAGGTCAAGTGACTTGCCCAGGGTCACACAGCTGGGAAATGGCTGAGGCCGGGTTTGAACCTAGGACCTCCTGTCTCTAGGCCTGACTCTCACTCCACTGAGCTACCCAGCTGCCCCTAGGTCACTTTTGATAATTTTTGGAGAGACTTTTCTCATGGACTCGTTCTGGGTTGGAACTTTCTGCCCTGGAGAGGCTTGCTGGGTGAATGACTGAAGCTGAAGGAAGAGGCTTGCATTGTTGGAATCCTTGCTGAAGACACCGCTGGAACTTCTGGCTTAAGAGACTATCACGATTCCATGTGGAGATCAGGACTTGAGGGAGCCCTTCCTGGGTGGTGAGCTGGACTTCTTCAAACAGCAGTTATAGGGTATTTAGCTAGGCAATATTTTCTACTTTGTTTCCTACGTATCTCTTTTACTATATCTCTATTAAACCAAATTCTTAAAAGCTACTAAAAGCTATTTTGACTTGAGAATTAATTTTATAAATGGTAACCACAATAAATTTTTTTAATTCTTATATTAGTCAAACCTATTTTTAATTATTACATTTGGCAGACCACAAACGTTTGGCCATTATCCTCAATCTTCAATTTTCTTCACTTTTTACTACCTTAAGTCAGGCCTTTAGTAGCTAAATTCTGGAGTTTGGAGTTCTTACTCTGCTCTAAGTTGGTAGAGCAGTTTAAAGCAGATTAGCCACAAGCAACAGGTATTGGTCTGTTTCCCGCATGGATGGGTAAGTCCTAAATTTTTTTTTTTTAACTGGGAACAGCTGAATGCTTCCTGCTGCCTGATAAGCCAGGTGTTTTTTTGTTTTGTTTTGTTTTTTTGCAATGATCAGCCCACCCAGGGCTTTCATTTGAGGGGATGCTTTCTCACTCCCCCCCCCCACCTCCCCACCATTCCACCACCTCCAGCTCCCGAGTCCAGGGGAAACTACCCCACCCCCACAAGCTACTATCTTGCAGCCCAGAATTCCGGAGTATTGGAGGAAATTAATAAATTTAGCTCAGCCCTTTTTTTTTTTTGTTATTAGAAGGCATTAATTATTGACCTAAAATTAACAAAGTTTGGCCTTATCTTGCTTCTGGAAGTCCGCTCTTTCCTGTTTCCTGAACTCCCATGTGTCTCTAAGCATTAGCTTAAGTGGGAGGTAGAATACTAGGGAGAACAATCAGAAAAGGTAACAGTAAAAATAACAAACTGCTCCCTTAACTCTGAGTAGCTTTCAGTCTACTAAGAGAAAAATCCCAACAGCCCACAGCCTGTGCTCTATACCCAAACCCTTTTTCCTTCCCAGGCAAGCTTAGCAAAGTGGCTTCCTGCTCACCGAGAAGCATGTGGCTGAGCAAGTTCTAGGGGGGAGGAGAAGAGAGAAAACTTCCAAACCTTTTAGCTAAAATTGAGGCTGTACCCTGAGGGTTATCTCACTACAAGAAAGTGTGTTTTATTTTGCCTAAAATAGAAAGCTTTTCCTTTTTCTTGCCTTCCCTCCCAGATTTAGTCTTTAGATAAGCATTTTAGCCACCAGCCATAGAAAGGCTAGTTAATTAGGGTGTGTCTGTATTTAGACCAATTTTTTTTATCTCTAAAGTCTTAAAAGCACCCCATCCCCTAGCCTTGTGAGACTCTAGCCCCTAGCCAGTACATACTAGGGTAGCACCACCTACGGACAGGAAGTAAAGTTGCAGAAAATTTAATAGTTAAATTTTAAAAATAAATAGGCGACTGAGTGGTGCTGAAAAGCATGGCTCACACACTGAAAGAACAGTTTCTGTTTGAACAGCTCACAGTATTAGAATGGCTTTGTTTAGTACTGTTGCTAGGTATATTTATACAAATAGGATACCTTGCAGTTGATCTATTCCTCCAGAAAGATAGCTTGATTGATCTCAAGGGTCAGATAGAATATATTAAGAAAAAACTGGAAAAATCTAAGCCTACTCGGTCTCTGCCTTGCCCTGTCCAATCTATTTCTTGTCCACTCCAATGCATTTCCCATCCAGTCCGAACCATCTCTCCCACTATTCTAACTATCTTTCACTTCCCCCAAACAATCTCTACCCGACCTATTTCTCCCCCTACCCCTATCACTCCTCCCCATCCCCTTACCTACTCTATTACAACCCAAACAAAAAGCCAAGCAACAGTAATCAAAGACAATTCAATTAAAGGTCTAAGGGAAGTTCTCACTTATAATAAACTAGGGAACCCAGTAAACATTAGATATCAGAAACATTTCTCTCCATAAGACATTAAGAGATTATGGACTAAATCTGACAATCTAGAACAGAAAAATGATGAAAATCCCTCCCAGTTTATTAATAGGCTTATTGAACTGGGAGGTAGATATTTAGACTTGGATCTTTACAGAGAAAGGGATGTCAGGGAAATAAGAATACAGTTTGTGAAGAACTGTTGTAAGGTGGTCAAAGACTATTTTAAGACTAATTGCCCAAACTGGGCTAATATGGATTTAGAGGAATTAAGAAGTATAGCAGTTTATGTTTTTAATGGCCATAAAAAGAAAGATGAAGATAACACTGACTTAGTGGAGGCATTAAGGAAGGAAATAAAAATTTTAACTGAAAAACTTGGAGGAAAAAAAAGCAAATCAAGAAGTGACTATATCCCCTTTGCAGGATGACACAAATCAACCATTAATGTGTTGCTTCTGTGGAAAAAGGGGTCATGCAATGATGAACTGTAGGAAATGGAATCAGGAATTTAGAAATATTAGAATTAGAAACAATTATAGAAATAATAATCCAAATGAAAAAAAATCATGTTCCATACCCAAAATACACAAAATGGAGCTCATCCACGCTATAATCAAAATAGAAATCCCCCTCAGTGTGGAGGATCCCAGAGAAATTGCCAAGGATCTTTATGAAGGTGTGAAGGGCAGGTAAGGGCTCTGAATCAGAGAGTGAAACCTTTGATTTTTCTAGACCCTGATGTTTTAACGGCAGTTTTCCCAGTCCATTCTCTCTCCTCCTCCTCCCCACCAATAATAATGAACCTCATGTAATTCTAAAGGTTGAGAATACATATTATGATTGCCTCTTAGACACTGGAGCTTCTAGATCAGTATTGGTGAGTAAACCTGATTCTGAATGCAATTCTATTGGCTCCTTAAATGGAGTAGATGTATCAGGAGCACTTCTAAAGGTCCCAAAGCTTTCTTCTCAAATGGTGTCTGTGGGACCTCTATCAGTAGAATATGCTTTCCTTTTAATGCCTGGTTCCCCTATAAATTAGGAAGATACCTTTTATGCAAATTTAAAGCTGCAATAATCATGTCATAAAAAGGCATCCTGTGGTTCCCAACCCAGCTACTCTGTTCCCAGCACAGCCACATATTTTACTGTGATAGATCTGTGCTTAGCATTCTTCTTAATCCCTATTTACAAAAATTCTAGGTATATATTTGCCTTTACCTGGAAAGGTTCCTAGGGGATATTGTGTTGGCTACAACAAGGTTTCATGAACAGTCCTACAATGTTCTCACAGATTTTAAAACAAGATTTTGAACATATTAGTTTTCAGGAGAGCTGTTTGATACAATTTGTAGATAATTTGCTCCTGGCCTCACCAAATGCCACAGTATGCCAGGAAATAGCAAACATCTTTTAGAGCTACATAAGAAAGGCCACAAGGTCTCAAAGGCAAAGGTTCAGTGGTGTCTCCCCAAAGTAGAATATTTAGGGTTTATTTTAACTGCTGGTGCCCAATCCATTTCCCCTAAGTGCATTGAAGAGAAGATATTCAGAAATTGAGCATCCCCTCTACTAAGAAACAGTTGAAGGCAATTCTAGTAGCAACAGTTTTGCAGTCAATGGATCCCTTGCTAAGGGGAAATCACTAAATCCCATATAGCTTTGAAAAAAATTCAGTCGCTGAACCACTTAGATTAGAGACAGAACACTTGTCAGCTCTTTCAAAATTAAAACAGTCTGTCCCTGCTCTAGTGATTCCAGTGTGAAGATGGAATTGGCTCTTCCCTATTTATTCTTAAGACTTTAGCCACAAGGAATGTATACACCCCCACCCCATTTAGGATTAAATAGGAGGGGGGGGGTCTGTGACCCACATGTGCTAGTGAGTGACAAATCAAAAAAAAACTGACTGCCCCCTGGACAGTCTGAAGCAAGGTAAAGCTGCCATTTGTCCACGTAGACCTCCAAAGAGGCCTCTTGTCTTGGAAGAGGCCTTGGCTAGAAACCTTTTTTAATTAACCTCTGTGCCTCCCCTTTGCTGGTGCCTCTGAAGCCCAGCCTGGTTCAGACCTCAGGAGCAGCAATTATCTGTCTGTCATTTCCCTTGCTTTCATTTCCTATTTGTAAATAAACTACCATAAAAGTCATTCTGACTTGATTCTTTAATTTGGAATTGTGTAATTAATTCCTGGCGACCAAAACTCTTAAATATTCAGTCCAACCATAATTTTCCCCTTTACATTGTCGCCGACCCAAAGGTTGTGACTAGTACCCTCAATCTAACTAAATTTTCTTGACTTTCCCTTTACTTTTGTTACTATCCCCAAGTCAGTCTGTTAAATAAGCTAAGTCTACAGTTCACAAAAACTGCTAGATCAGGTAAGTTTAAACATTTTTTTTTTCCTTTTTTTCTCCTAGGCAGGGCCCTGAGGCCTCAGCTGGGGAAGCCATTTCCAACTCCCCTCACCTCAGGGAACAAATAACCCAATCAGCTGACCCTGGTTTTCACCTGGGTGGGGATTCTAACTTTCAGCAACTTCAATCAGGCTGCTCTGTTTCTTAAAAAACAAAAAACAAAAAGGTGAGCAACACCTGGGGTAAAGCTTCCACTCCTCAGAGGAAAAGTAGCCCTACTTCACACCCAAACAGAATTCCACATCTCAGCAAAAAAAGCTCCAAAAAAAAAAAAAAAAGGAAGTTACCCAGCTTAGCTTGTTAGTTGGGTTTCTTTAGGGTGAAATTAACTTAAGCTAAAATTAACTAAGTTTACCCTTGTTTTACTCCTAGAAGTCTGCTTTCCTTTTTCTAAGTCCCATGTGTCTCTAGTTTTTTTAATCTAAGTGAGAAGCAAAAAGCTGGTGGGGTCTGCTAGAAAAAGTGGTGTTTTTGCCCAAAGAGGGAAGCACATGGTTCTAGTGGTTTTAGCCTGTGTGTAAATGGAATTAGCTCAAGCCCATTCACAGTTAAAACTCTAGCCACCAGAGATAATGTCATCCCCACCTCCCTTAGTTGAATTACCCACACCATGACAATAAGTAACAAATCAAGAACAAGGGACTGCCCTTTGGGCAGTCTAAATCAGTGTAGAGTCTGCCATTTGTCCACTTGAATTAGAGGTGGACCCACAGGAAGTGACGAAAACACTATCTCTTTAAGTATGTTGGTAACTTCCTATTGAGGGAGTTCCCATTTTGAACTTGGTGCTAAAGAATGCTGAAGGATCACGACTGAGACCTCAAGCAGCTTCCCCTCTGAATTGTCACATGAGTAAGTTAGGCTGACTTCCTTGGCCTACCTTGGTGTTTTCCAAACTCTGTACCTTAAGTAGGCCTCTTGCCTCTCTGATTGCTAAGGCCTTGTGGCTTGTAATCTAGTTTAATTAGCCTTTTAACTCTCTCTCCATCCAGGCCTCTGAAGGCCCAGACTATCCTCTCCCTCTCTCTATTTTCCTGCCTTTTATCTTCCTAATTGTAAATAAACAACCATAAAACCCATCCTGACTTGGGTCTATTTTAATTATGGAATTAATCTGAATTATTTATTCCTGGCGACCACACCTTAAAATATATATCTATATAATATCTAATTTCTAATATTACAACTGAGGGGGAAGGATAAAAAACAAAAGCTCTCTCAAACTTTAACATTTTTAAATTAAACTACAAGCTGAAAAAAAGCTGTCTTTTATTGCCTCTCTTAAACTTAGCCTATCAAAAAAAAAAAAAAAAAAACTCAGCCTTGAGCTAAAGGCTTTGTGTAACCCTCCTAAACTTAGCTTCTTAAAAACTTGGCCTCAGGGGGCAGCTAGGTAGCTCAGTGGATTGAGAGCCAGGCCCAGAGACCTGGAGTTCCTAGGTTCAAATCCAGCCTCAGACACTTACTAGCTCTGTGACCCTGGGCAAGTCACTTGACCCCCATTGCCCACCCTTACCATCCTTCCAACTACAAGCCAAAACACAGAAGTTATGGGTTTTTTAAAAAAACAGCCTCAGGCTAAAGGCTTTGTTTTCCACCTTCCCTCCACCCAGAAAGTTAATTGGATGAAGGACTGCCTCAAAAGGACCACATCCCAACCCCTAGCCAAAGGGAAAAACCTAGCCAATATTGCCATCTACTGACAAAAAGTAAAATTACAAGCAACTTAACAATTAACTAAAAAAATAAACCATTGAACAGCTCAGTAAATAGGTCTTATGGGTTTTCAACAGCATAACCAAATTTGGATGGACAAACTTTTTTTCTGGTTCATAATCCCAGAGAACATATTACAAGGGATATATTTTGCACTGTACCTGGGTGTGATTGTGATAGTGGGATGTGGAGCGCGTTATCTTTACCTCTCTCAGAGAAACTTGAGAAATACCCTAAATATACTAGAGAGACAAATAAAGGATTCATCTCAGCCTCTCCATGCACAACACACTTACTGCCCAACCCAACAGTACCCCTTCTACTATTCAACTACAATCCAGGAGACTAGAAGCTCAGCTTGAGTATAACTCAAGTCGACTGGAAAATATTGAGGAGAGTTTAGGGGAGCTAATGGCTTTTATGAAAAGCATTGAAAAGACTTTAATAAAACCCAGAGTAAGGGAGATTTATCTTTCCATACCTCCTCATTATCAGAATATTTGTCCCACCCTGCCTGACAAAATTCTGCTCCTCCTACGACTCAACTCATCCCTCCCCCAGTCCCTGATACTGCCCCAACCCCTCCCCTTACTCAACCTATTCCTCACTCCATTCCTGCTACTTCCTGCTACAGTAACAAGGACCTTGGAATCAAAAAGGAAAAAGCTTTGATTTTCAAGGCCCTGATATTTTAATGCCAATTATCCCTAAACATTCTCCACACACACACATAGTAAGGAACCTCATGTAACCCTAAAAGTGGGAAATTCATACTATGATTGTTTATTAGACACTGGAGCATCTAGATCAGTCCTAGTGAGTAAACCAGATGAAAACTGTAACTGTAAACGGCTCTTTAAAGTTAGTAGGTGTATCAGGAACACCTCAAAAGGTTCCAAAACTTTCTCCTCGCATGGTATGCGTGGGACCCCTAACTGCACAACACTCCTTTCTTTTTTGAAAATTTGCTAGGAAGGGATCTATTATGTAAACTTTATTAAAAAATTATAAAAAAATAATTTGTGCTGCAGACAGCTCTATGTCATTAGAATTACTTGAGGAATCTTTAAATTTGCTCCCTGTTCTCTCAGAGAGCCAGAAGGTGAAAGAGCCTCTCACCTTTGAAATCTCCGCTAATATCCCCAGTGTCTTTGGGCCACAGCTTCTTCTGATGTAGCCCTACTTAAATCAGCTGTTTCAGTTCAGATTAAGACAAAAGGTGGGCCAGTTCCCTTCATTCCTCAGTACCCCCTATCAAAAGAGGCAATTGATGGAATCAATAAATTCATTAATTGAGCTAGGAATAATAATTCCATGCAAATCAGAATATAATACACCTATTTTACCTGTTAAAAAGTAAAAAATAGGACCAGATGGAAAAGCCCAATATTGATTTGTGCTAAGATTTAAGGGCTGTAAATAATCATGTCAAAAAAAAAGATATCCTGTGGTTTCAAACCCAAACAAAATAATTTCCTCTATTCCCAGTACAGCCACTTACTTTATGGTAGTGGACTTGTGCTCAGCTTTTTTTTTTTTTTCAACTCTTATTCATGAAGATTCCAAAAATATATTTGCCTTTACCTAGAAAGGCTCCCAATGGACTTGGACGCATCTGCCTCAGGGTTACATGGAAAGTTCTACCCTCTACACCAATTTTGAGTCAAGACACAGATAATATAAAATTTAAAAACAGTAAGTTAAATATGTGGATGATTTTCTCTTGGCCTCACCAAATGCCACAGCATGTCAAGAAGATAATAAACGTCTTCTTTTTAATTACATAAAAGAGGCCACAAGATCTCAAAGGGTTCAGTGGTATTTCCCCAAAGTAGAATATTTTTAGGGTTCATTTTAACTGCTGGTGCCTGTTCTATTTCTCCTAAGCTCATTGAAAATATTAAAAAATTGAGCGCTCCTACCACTAAGAAACAGTTAGGAGCAATTTTAGGAGCAACAGGGTTTTGTAGACAATGGATTCCTTGCTATGGGGAAATTACTAAGCCCCTTACAGCTCTGAAAAACATTCCCTGAACCACTTAAATTAGAGCCAGAACACCTGTCAGTTCTGTCAATCTAAAACAGGCTATCTTGTCAGCCCCTGCTCTAGGCATCCCAGATTACATCAAGCCATTTATTTTGTATGTACATGAGTGGAAAGGGGTAGCTTCAAGTGTTTTAACTCAAACTTTGGGACCTTCTCAGCGCCCAGTTGCTTATTCAGCCCAACTGGGCCCAGTAGCTTCAGGAGCACCACCATGTCTTAGAGCCATAGCTTTATTTTAGTAACAAAAACTGTTGATCTAGTATTGGGATGCCCATTAACAACTATGTGCCCACGGGGCAGCTGGGTAGCTCAGTGGATTGAGAGCCAGGTCTAGAGACAGGAGGTGCTAGGTTCAAATCTGGCCTCAGACACTTACTAGCTCTGTGACCCTGGGCAAGTCACTTGATCCCCCATTGCCTACCCTTACCACTCTTCTGCCTTGGAGCCAATATACAGTATTGACTCCAAGATGGAAGGCAAGGGTTTAAATTTTAAAAAGAAAAAAATAATTATGTGCCCACATGAAGTAGAAGCATTGTTGCTAAGGCATAGAACACAGGCATTTTCTGATCAGAGAATTACAAGGTATGAAATAACCTTACTAAATAATGAAAATAATATTTTAAAACTTTGTACAACTCTTAATCCTGCCACCTTGCTTCCTGATTTTCCAGTCCCAGGAGAACCATTACACAATTGTGAAACACTAGCGTCTATGGCTGAAAAGCCTTGAGACAATCTCCTGGACACACCTTTAGACAATCCAGATCTAGTTTATTTTCTGATGGTTCTTTTATGAGGGATCACATACGCTACACTGGAGCTGCTGTAGTCAAAGAATTTGCCACTGTGTTGAGATCTCTATCATCTCTGATAATCTTATAAGGACAGTTTAGTTGATAAGGAAATAATGGGACACGAAGATCTTTTACCTCATGCTTCCAGCTCTGGCTCCAGGAGCATGGAGTTTATTATATATATTTCATGAATCATTTCACACAAAAGAACTCCCCTGAAACTTTGCAGATGCGAAGAAGTTACTAATTATGTCATATCAAAACACAAAAGTCTCATTGGCTTCTGAACAGACCAAGGCCAAGATTGAATTTTGACTGGATTCTTATTAGAAAGCCAAGTTGAGGAGTATTCCTTCCAGGGTCAATTTGCCCCTACTAAGGTTTTGGCCTTTACTATATCAGGCAGCTGCATTCCTGGTCAAAGGGGAACAGTGTTAACCCTTTAAATTCAGGTTTGCTAGGAACTTAAAGCTTTTCAATAAGGCCACAATACTTTTCAACAAAAAAACACAAGGATCACAAAAGGGGTCAAGAGTCTCAGATTTTTATCTATTCACTTATTGGCTTCCCACACCACTGTGTGGTCAGCTTAACTACCCTCAAATCTAAGTGCTTAAGGTGTAGAACTCTTAGCCCTAAAACATGCCTGTATAATTGTTGAGAGCCGTTGGATGTAGGAAGCCATTGGAGAAATAGGATCAAATTTAGGGCCTGTTATCTGGATTCCCTACATGACCAATCCAGGCTGAAGCAGTCTTTGTGTTTGGTTCTGGTCACCTGAGCCCCGAAAAACTCTGGTACCAGCAGGTAGGTTAATCCAAAAACAACTTGATCCCTCCAAGAGGCTATTAGGAGTCATTTAGAGAAACAGAGTCTGTAACAGATATTTTATCTGGATCCCATTACAAAATCATCGGCAAGTAAAACTGTATGATTTTTCTGCACTGCATGTCAGGATGCAGACAGAATGGGCCATCTAAGATAAAAATCTGAGGCTCCTCTTTTGACTCAGTTTTTGATCCCCACCTTTCTTAGAATTCTTATTGGAGAGCTTTGAAGTGGCAGATCAGCATCTACTGAGTTGATGATTCCTCTCCTTGATAATTGAGAAACTTGAATCCTAACAAACATTACTTAGATAAGATTGCATACTTAGATTAGAATTGGCGCCTTTAGCAGAACTCAGTTGGTGAGCATCTCCATGGGGTATTTCCGCTCCCAGAGTTATCCCCTACTAAATTGGTGGTTGGAATTAGGCCATTTGTCTTTGCACCTTTACTCTTTAGACTTCAATGGGTTATGTGTGATTTGTTACCCCTTCACAGCTGTGACTCTTTTTTGTGTTCTTTGTTTGAAATCAATATATAATAAACTCCCAAGCCCACAGAATTCAAAACAGCATGGGCTAACCACTAGTCTAGTTGTTCTCATTTTTCTTTCTCCTGCCTTAACCATCCTATGCCACCAACACCACTCAGGACCCCAAAAATCATGTAGAGGCTGACCCCCTATATATAATTGCCAAAGATAAAAAGGCAACAATTTATACAGATTCTAAATATGCATTTGGAATTTGTCATTCAGTGGGTATGTCATGGCTTCAGAGAGGATTTTTAACTTCGGCTGGAAAATCTCTACCTAATGCAAAAATTATTAATGAAGTTTTTTCTGCTCTCCAGCTGCCTGAAGCCCTAGCTGTAGTTCATTGCTCTGCCCATACAGGTAGCACTGACCCTGTTTCTAAGGGAAATGACTGGGCAGATACTGCTGCAAAGCTAGCAGCTATAGAAGGGCCTGAATTAATTTTAACATTAATAACCACTGATGACATAAATTTATCACTTTATTACAATGAGAAGGAAATAGAAAAATGGAAGCAGAAATTTAAAGCTCAAAAGATAAATGGAGTATGAGTGTCCTCTGAAGGAAAACCCCTGCTCCCTAGAAGCTTTTATTACCAAATTTGCCAGTCTATTCATAAAAATGATCATTTTGGTACCCAGGGCATTATGGACTCTGTTAAAAAGGTATGGATAGCTCCTGGCATAACTATTATAGCCTTTAAATTGTGTGCAGCCTACCTGCCAAGCATATAACCAACATGCCTTTCATGGCAAAGCTTTTGGTGGGTGTCCTCTGGCTTACACACCTTTTGAGCACCTGCAAATTGATTTCATAACAATGCCAAAGGCTGGACAATACAAATTTTGTCTACTCATAGTGGATTCCAGATGGCCAGAAGCATTTCCTACTGCCTGAGCCACAGCAGATTTTGTTGCCAAGGTGCTTTTAAAAGAAATCATTTCTCATTTTGGCCTGCCTGTATGTATTGATTTGGACAGGGGAAGTCACTTTACTGATTTAATTTTATCTGAAATATATTCCTGTTTGGGGATAACTCCCAAATTCCATGTACCATATCACCCCCAGAGCTCAGGCCAAGTTGAAAGTATGAACAGGGAACTTAAAACTGTGATTGGCAAACTATGCACTGAAACACATTTAAAATGGCCTGAAATTCTCCCTCTGGCTCTACTTTATCTTAGAAGCAGGCCCAGGGGAGATCTACATATCTCACCATTTGAGATGCATTTTAGCTATCCCCCTAATACAGGCTAAGCCTTTTTCTCCTGCATATACATCACTATTAGGAGAAGATATTTCTATTGCTTCCTCTATACAGGAATTGCAACACAAACTGCGTGAACTCCACGAATCCAGAAATGCAGTACAAGCAGGACTAATAGACTTTTCACTTCATGACCTGAACCCAGGAGACAAGGTGTATATAGAGAATTTCCAGCTCACTAGAGCAACTCAGCCTTCCTGGGAAGGGCCATTTAAAATATTGTTAACCACTCCAACCACTATAAAAATTGGAGAAAAGGACTCTTGGATTCATTGCTCACATGTAAAGAGTTCAACTTCTATTGAAACTGATTGACTGTATCCTGTCATATGCATTGGAAATAATAGTTCATAGACAAGGTCAAGGAGACCAACTGGTCCCAATGGGATTGATGAGAATCTGCACAGTGGCCAGGAGCACAAGGTCAAAATAGGACTAACCAATCCAGGTAGGATTGATGAACTTCTGCGCCAAAACTAAAGGACTTGAACCTAGTGTGAGACTTGAGGTTGTGATGCTTGACATATGTTAAAACTCAGGACACCTTGTACTACACTGCTTGTGAAATACTCTCAGTCAAGTACCAAAGTTTGGCTATCATCTTGGCTCCCCCTATCCCTGACAATGAAGGTAAATCAGACAAGGGAATGACATTTCCCTTTCACACAAAACTCTAGTCCTTTTTTCTCTCTTATAGCATGGCAACTTCCTGTAGTCTTGGCTGTCATTGAGTAAGTGCAATATTACTGCATTTTGTCCTACAGACTTGTGGGATAGAAGTGAATTTATTCTTGTTTACTCGGAAATTTTTTTATACATAGGGTTTTGATATTTTGATTCTGATTTTGAATTTTTTCTTTCTTCCAAAGTTCAATTTTTCTACTATTTGTATTTCTTTTTATGTTTTTTGTTTTCTTTTGATAATTGACTCACACACCCCATAACTCAACCATGTATCCTGAGCTGATCTAGGTATTGGTCAACACCCTCTTCAGGGGGGATTTTATTTTTATAAAAATCCAAGATTTAAATTTTTGTTTGAGAAAAATTTCAGGGAAAAAAGCTTGCTAACTCCTTAAATCCAGAGAATGAACTGTTTGCAGAAAGATGCCTGAAGAATCTACACTGCATCAAGAAGATCCAGAATGAACTTTGGGGTACAATTGATTGAACCAAAAGGGGTTAAACGGTTATTTTCAATGTATATTTTTATGCCAAAAGGGGACTGCCCCCTCATTGGTTTTTTGTCAATGTGCCTAGCAAAACATTAGTTTTGCTTCCTCCCTCTTCTATTTCCCTCTTATCTCTAACTATTGTAGTTAGAAGACCTTTAGAGGTACAAGATGATTATGTAAAATGATTAACTAGGGAGACTAGTCTCCCAAATGATCATCAGTGGGGATTATGAAGATGGAAATGGCTCTCCCGTATTTATTCTTCAGACTTTAGCCACCAGGAATGTATTCAACCCACCCCATTTAGGATTAAGTGGTGGGTGGGGGAGGTCTATGAACCACATATGTGCTAGTGAGTGACAAATCAAAAACAACTATCTGCCCCCTGGGCAGTCTGAAGCAAGGTTAAAGCTGCCATTTGTCCACATAAAACTGGAGCAGTGATGGGCAACCTTTTGAGCTTGGTGTGTTAAAATTCAGCAAAAAAACGAGCATAACTCAGGTGGTGTGTCACTTCAAGAAAAAAAAAACCATAATTTTGTAATATTTATAGTTTAACTAGCAAAAACATATAACTGTATTATGTAACTGTATTTAATAAACCAAAATAGGTCAATTAATATAGGTAGAATTGTCATCTATAGTGCACAAAATGTCTACACTACACTACAGCAAATGTTTCATCCTCAGCATGTGGCCCCGTGTCATTGAAAATGGCTACATGTTTGAGTACTGCCACTTGTGTCATAGGTTTTCCATCACTGAACTAGAGGGTGGACGAGGAAGTGATGCAAAGAACTATCTTTTAAATATGATGGTAACTTCCTGTGAGGAGGATTTTGCCTTTTGAACTTGCCTTTGAAGGAGCTTGGGTTTGAGACCTCAGACTGCTTCCCTTTGGATTATCATGTGGGTGAGTGAAAGGCTGACTCCCTTTCCTTGGCTTTTCTGGAGTCACTAACCTCCAAAGAGGCCTCTAGTCTTGGAAGAGGCCTCGTGGCTAGAAACCTTGTTTAATTAACCTCTGGGCCCTTCTCCCCCTTTGCTGGGGCCTCTGAAGCCCTGCCTAGTTCAGACCTCTAGACCAGGCCTTAGTAATTATTTCTCTCTCTCTCATTTCCCTTGCTTTCACTTCTTATTTGTAAATAAACTACCATAAAAGTCATTATGATTTGAGTCTTTAATTTGGAATTGTGTAATCAATTCCTGGCAACCAAAACTCTTAAATATTCAGTCCAACCATAATTTCTGCTTTACGCCAAATTACAAAAAGCCATTTACTTTGTATGTACATGAACAGAGAGGGGTAGCTTCAGGTATTCTAACTCAAACTTTAGGGCCTGTTCAATATCCAATTGCTTATTATTTGGACCAGCCAAACCCAGTAGCTTTAAGAGCCCCACCATGTCTTGGAGGCATAGCTGCCACAGCTTTGTCAGTAACTAAATCTACTGATTTAGTATTGGGATGCCCATTAACCATAATGTGCCCACATGAATTCAAAGCAGTTTTGCTAAGACATAGAACATAGGCATTTTCTGATCAAAGACTAGCAAGGTACAAGGTAACCTTGTTAGATAATGAAAATATTACCTTGAAATGCTGTATAGTTCTTTTTTTTTTTTTTTTTTAGTTTCTTTTTTTTTTTTATTTTTTTTTTTTACTTCATTTAACATTTATTAATAATCATTTTTAACATGGTTACATGATTCATGCTCCTATTTTCCCCTTCACCCCCCGCACTCCCCCCACCCATGGCCGACGCACTTTTCCACTGGTTTTGTCATGTGTCCTTAATCAAGACCAATTTCCCAATTGTTGGTGGTTGCATTGGTGTGGTAGTTTCGAGTCCACACCCTCAATCATGTCCACCCCGACCCATGTGTTCAAGCAGTTGCTTTTCTTATATGTTTCCTCTCCTGCAGTCCTTCCTCTGAATGTGGGTAGCATTCTTTACCATAAATCCCTCAGAATTGTCCTGGGTCATTGCATTGTTGCTGGTACAGAAGTCTATTACATTCAATTTTACCACAGTATATCAGTCTCTGTGTACAATGTTCTTTTGGCTCTGCTCCTTTCGCTCTGCATCAGATCCCGGAGGTCTCTCCAGTTCGCCTGGAACTCCTCCAGTTTATTATTCCTTTTACCACAATAGTATTCCATCACTCGCATATACCACAGTTTGTTCAGCCATTCCCCAATTGAAGGACATACCCTCCTTTTCCAGTTTTTTGCCACCATAAAAAGCGCAGCTATAAATATTTTTGTACATGTCTGTTTATCTATGATCTCTTTGGGATACAAACCCAACAATGGTATGGCTGGGTCAAAGGGCAGGCATTCTTT